>NC_133650.1:69287072-69532072 GCF_009905375.1 Apium graveolens
ACTCCAACTTCTAAAATTCCTAGATAATTCTTCTGGTACAGTTTCTATGTTCGTTCTCTCCTTTTTGCTTATCGCCTGCCTCCATATTTGCTTTTCCTTGTGCGTACATACTTCAAACTTTTATGGTCCGTATAGATCTTACACTTTTCTTCATACATATCATGTTTCCCAATCTTTCGAAGCGAATATTATTACCGCTAGTCCCAAATTATGAGTAGGATACTTCTGCTCATAAGGTTTCGGTTGTCTGGGTGCATATACAATAACTTTATTGTGCTGCATCAACACACCTCCTACTCCCTTATGAGAATCATCACTATAAACTACCAAATCTCCTTGATACCTTCAAAGTGATAAAGCAGGTGCTGTAACCATTCTTTCATTTAACTCCACAAAACTTTCTTCCCCCTTCTCCATTTCATATAAACTTCTTGCTTTTCCGGGTTAGCTTCGTCAAAGGTATTGCAACTTTCAAGAGATCTTGCACAAATTTTCAGTAATAACCGGTCCATGGTGAAACTTCTCACTTTTGTTGGTGCTTTTGGTCTTTCTTTATTCATAGTAACTTTAATTTCTACTGGATCTCCTTTAGTCTCCTCCTCACTGATTATTTATGCTTTCTACCATCAAAACTTTCACTTTGTAAATTTTTCATACAACTTCTTTCTTCTTCGACTTCCCAGCTATCATTAAATACTTGCATGGTCCTCCTTTGATTTTAAGTAACATAAATACAACTTATTCAGATCTTCCTTCAAGATTCTGTTCATTAAGTTTAAATAGTACTAGTATATTGGTTAATCCAAATGACAATACTAGAATTTTAGCAGCAGCAATACTTAGTTTTGAAAATTATCCTTGATATGTCCATAGGTTCAATCTCCAATAGATAAAGCTTAAATTATCTTAGAAAATACTCTGCTTCTTTCATCTGATCAAATAAATCATTAGTTCGAAGTAACGGACACTTGCTCTTGATAGTAACTTGTTGAGCTTTCACTAGTCGACACATAATCTCCTACTTTCATATAACAAATAATACGGGTGCACCTTATGGGATACACTGGGTCTAATCGCTTCTTCTTCTAACATCTCTTGCATTTACTTTGCTATCTTCCCCATTTTAACTGGTGCCATTTTGTGTAAGGCCTTGGTCACTGGCTTCGTCTCAGGTGCTAAGTCAATCGCGAGCTTCATTTCTCTATTTGGAGGAAATGTTGATAACTCATCTGGAAACATATCTTGAAACTCCTTAATTGCTATAAATTCTTCAAATTTTGTTTGCTTCTGACTTTAATTTATCTCATAATCACCATAATGCTCACATCTTGATCAACCGTAATCATCGTTAACAAATTCTTTACCCTCCTTCTTCCTTTATACCTCATCATATTCTCATTTGACATCTTCAGGACTATCTCTTCATCACGACGGTTTGTCTGGGCATCATGCCTTAAATATTGTATTCCATTCAGTAGAATAATGTCAAATCCTCTTATCTTAAATGATATCGATTCTTCACAACTTATTGCCAGAAATCTCAATTCCATCATTGGTACCTCACTATTTTAACAAATACACGTTCTTAAATTTGCTAGTCATTTAGTCATAATCTTATCAATTTAACGGGATAAATCATCTTATCAACAATACCCTGGGGGGAAATAAACAATCAAGTTGCTTCCATATCTCTCAATACTTTAACGCATAAGGTATTCACCATAATCATCTATGTCATCACGTCCGTATTATGAATAACATATTTTACAGACAACTCGCAAACTCTCGTTCTTGGAGGACGTATTCCTTATTGGAGTAGATTCCCTCGATTCCTAGTGCATCCTTGACTGGGCTAGTTGATTTGGCAATTCTCGCCGTATGCCCTTATTTTCTTTCCATGCGTGAGAGGTAGATGGAAGTTTGCCCGCTTAGTTCATAATATGTGTGATTTTTGTTTGAAAAACTCTTGCAAAGAACGCAGTTCAACGAAACAACTAGAAGGATTCACAATTCAGCAAAATTAAAGTTGAAAAGAAAGAAGAAATAAGGATTTGAATATGAATGAGACAACCACATTGGTACTTAAGATGACCAGTCTTTCGTACCATATGGCATACAACACCTGATTAGGTGGCGTCCCACCCGACTCTTCATCATCCAGAAAAAGCGTCTCACCATAACACTGTTTGTCCCAATCAGAGAGCAAAATTTGAGGGGAACAATTAAATTTGAAAGGAATGAAATATCCTCCTTTTTGATATCATCATAAGGAGTTTATTAAGAAAAGAAGTTCATACATTTTCAGGAATTAAAAGAATTATACGCTTTAATATTGAAGACAAGAACGATACCATTGGTCACCATCCACATTTCACTTGTATTCATCTTTCGAGCTTGTTCGATCATATTCCCATTGTTCCATATAACAACTTTAGAAGGTACGTTAAAATGCCTTTGCAAATTAAGCATTATGGGAGATTCTTACTTATGATGTCTTATTTCTTTAACATCGCACCTACACGTATAATACTTTAATAATTCAATCATAATGGCGTCCCTACCAGATAACCTCGAGTTTCCACTTTTCAATTTAGAATAACCCCGAATCATTTAACATAGCAATCCTTTTGTAATAATATTCTTCTTTTAGAAAAATTTGGAAATCTTCTCAATCTCCTTCAGTCATACTCAGGCTTTTGTTAAATCAATGAATTCTTTAAACTTGGATAGTCCTAGTAATTGGATGAGTAATTGCTCCGTACGCTGATTCTGTTGTTAATCTTATCAATCAATATTTGTACCTTTCTGTTAGGAATAATCAACTTCTTTATAATCGCGGATCACTTTGTCCTCTGAATTAACAATACTAAATCTAAAATAAGTATCCTTCCAGGTAATCCAGATCTTTTGACAAACAAGAAACTCAAGTAGTAACTTGACAACCAATGTTTAAAACTTATATTTATTCAAAAAGGCTTTTAGAAATTTTATAAGGAAAAATCTTTTTCGAAAACTTGTTAAAATTTTGAAAATCATAAATCTGGTTGTCCTTACTGTATGAGTTGGTTGTTGTCCTTCCGACCTATAACAAGGTACCAAATTAAAGGAACGATCACATAAAGGTCCATTCACTTCAATCTACCTTTTCTCCTTTATTGGCTCCATTTGCCTTCCTTAATCGACGATCACTTCAATTGTCGTTGCATGTTATTGTATTCGTAGCTTCACATCAACACTTTCATACTGGTAATGCTCCCGTCATCAACTTTGCAGTCATGAAGTAGAACAGGTTATCCAATAGTCAACAAGTCCACTGACGACACATCACATTGTTACTACAAATATATCACATCATCATAACAGCATTATCTAACTCCTAGGAAAGCTCCAGATCCATACTCTTCTCTAATTCTCTTTCAAAACTCATCTAGTCCATTCCACAATCTAGTCATGGGTGGCCTAACTACTAATGACTTCTTTTAACCTGATAACAGCTATTCTCATGAACACTTGAATCCTCTTTCTAAACTTCTTCTCACCTTTATTTATATCTCAAGTACCCACCATTTACAGTAGCTTTCAAATCCATCCTCGTAGGTACTGTTGCGTCATAGGATAAGTTTTAAACCGAGGGTATGGAACAGGAGGTAGGGTAAACTAAAGAGATACACTCACAGCCGAATGTCCAGTAAAACAAGAATAAACAGATGGAGGTTCTTAAATAGGTAGTCTCATATCAAGAGGTTGTAGAATAACGTAGAATAGCTTGAAGAGGTGCGATTGTCATAACATAAGGTAGTACCATTAATACTGATGGAGGAACAAGGTGCAAATCAAATCCGAGAGAAGATGACGATCCTTGAAAGGAAAGCTCCAAACGATCAAATGATATATGGAAATCAGGATCTGCCATTGCCGTTGTCTGGAAAATACGTCGCAAGTTAAGAATCCTGAATCACAATACGAACCGTGCCAGAAACCTATTATACAATCGCATTCAACCTCACAACGTCTTATCTTTCTATTTCCTATTCCTAATCCTAACCCTCTACCCAATCCCGACAATCTAGGCTTGTTTCAGTGACTTATAACCTGTAGCTCTGATACCAACCTGTGGCGCTCTCCAAACCCGAGTCAGAAGTTTGGGGTCCACAACACATACACAATATATAAACCTGTATAGGAGATACTACTTGCAATGACCCTGCTTTACACAGCCACAGATCGTAACAGGTTAAAGTATGAAAACAAGCCACAACCTTAACTTTTATTACAACGTACCAAATCCCAACTAATTTAACTTACAACTGATAATAAAATTATTCTTACAATCTTACTATCTCACTACCGCAATAAGCTCCTACTAGCTCGATCCAACTCAATCTGGAATCCTAGCTCGTACATTGAACTGGAAAACCTCGCTATCAACCGTATCCTTCTTAACTGTATAATACATAAAAAGATTCGCAAGAGTGAACTAACTAGCTCAGCAAGTCACAATGACAATCATTGAGGTTAATCAAGGATCAAACGAAATGATTCAGAGGAATCCAGTTTATTGCTAAACAATCATTAGAATTGGATATTCATTTTAAGTTTTAAAACCAAGGTTAGGCTGCTGATCAGTCACGCACTAACCCCGAGCAAAGCACACAGCACTGCTCTAATTACTGGACAAGAACCAGGGAAGAAACAAGAAGAATAAAGAGATAGGAGAAGTCACCGAAATCGAGCTCCCCCTTCCCCTTTTTTTGTTTGTATCTCCACCCCTGAGTTGTCTGTGCTTGTTCTGTTTTTTTTAATAATAAACCCAGCAATAACATGACAACACATGTCAAATGAATTGATAAGAAGGTGACACGTATTTGGTTCTGGACGGGCTTCCAATTTCTGTCCCGTTCTGACCCGTATTTTGGATTTTTAACGAACCAAGTTGCGCATAAAACAAATTTATAAAATCACGAAAATAGTCTCAAAATGTTATAAATATCCCGAAGTAAATAAAAATGTAACTTTCGAAATTTTAAAACAATTTTTTTAAAACACACTTTATACCCGCTTTTATCAATTAAACGAATCAACGCGCGGATGAAATTAATCCCAAAAATTTCCAAAATAATTTTTTAATTCTCGAAATATTCCAAATTTAAATAAATATGAGTTTCATAATTTTTGAATAATTCTAGAATTAAATATGGATTTTACAAATAAAAGTAATCTGAAAATCATTTAAAGATAAATAATTAATAAAATATTGATTTCTCAATTTTATAAAATCCTAAAAATAATTATTGAAATTATAAAATCATAAAAACAATTTTAGAGACACTCCAAATATTTATACAAATAAATTTGCATTAAATCCACTTTTAAAGTGAAACAATTCAATACAATTTCTTAATTAATCACGCGGACAACCCGATACATCATAAATCACACATAGATAATAATCAAATAATACATTGCGGTCAAAACCAATACACATATTTTATTTAATTAATACTTTCCATAATAATCACATATTTAAATAATTCAAAAATACACGAGTCGTTATAGTTAGCAAGCCAACTAAAGGAGCCTGCAAATACAATGAAGCAGATGCAAATGATCCCTACTCCTTCTGTGACAAATTTGACTGCATTCCTTGCAACTTAAAAGTGATGAAAAGTTGTCACAAACTGGGAGTAGACCTCAAAGAAACAAGAATTGGGTCTACAACAGAAAGGGGAAATGCTCAACAGTCAATGAACTCTATTTTATCTGAATCTACTCATTTTATTTCTGCTAAATCAGTTAACAAGAAGAAAGTACCCAACACTGCTTGGGTTGCTAAACATACTTAAAACTCATTGTGTGCAGGGCAAAGTGAAGAAAGTCATCTGGATCATAGACAGTGGATGTTCCAGATATATGACAAGTGATAAAGCCCTACTATCACAGTTTGAGGAGAAAGCTGGCCCTTTGGTGACCTTTGGAGACAACAACAAATGATTCACAATGGGATATGGCAAGATTATTTTCGAAAATGTTGTCATTGATGATGTAGCACTGGTAGCTGGTCTTGAAGTGAATCTTCTCAGTGTTAGCCAATTTGCAGACAAAGGCTTTAAAGTTTTATTCAACAAAGAAGAATGCACTTTTATCAACAAGAAAACGGGTGAAGTTGCTCTGAAAGGAGCAAGGAAAGGAAGCTTGTTTGTTGCAGACTTAGACTCAACAAATAAGTATGGAATTTGTTTCTTATACACCAAGGCATCAGAAGAACAAAGCAAGCCATGGCATAAGAAATTGTCTCACTTGAATTTCAAGACAATTAACACGTTGGTCAAAAAGGAGTTAGTAAGAGATATGCCTAAACTGGAGTTTACTCAAGTTGAAGTTTGTGAAGCTTGCAGAAAGGAAAAATGAAAAGATCAAGTCACAAGTCAAAAACTGTGAATTCTATAAGTGCACCATTGCAACTTATTCACATGGACTTGTTTGGGCTAGTAAATGTCTCATCAATTTCAAGAAACAAATAAGCATTTGTGATGGTGGATGATTTCTCAAGATATACTTGGGTAGAGTTCATGCACTCTAAAGATGAAACTCTACACATCATAATTGAGCACATCAAGAAGATAGAAAAATAGGCTGAAGATCATAATTGTGTAAAAAGATTGAGAAGTGATAATGGAACAGAATTCATAAATGTAATATTGAGTGAATTTTGCATAAGTAAAGGCATTGTTCAAGAATTCTCAGCTGCTAGAACACCCCAACAAAATGGAGTAGTTGAAAGAAAGAACAAAACATTAGTTGAAGCTGCTAGAACAATGCTGCAAGATGCCAACAAGTTTCTAGGAAGAGGCTGTTAACACTGCATATTACACTCAGAACAGATATCTCATTAACAAGGCACATGGAAAATCACCTTACTCAATCATGTCTAAAAGAAAGCCTACTGTAAAGCATCTTCATGTGTTTGGAAGCAAGTGTTACATTTTGAAAGATGACTCTGAATATGTAAGAAAATTTGACCAAAAAGTCTTTGAAGCAATTTTTCTGGGATATTCATTGGAAAGAACAGCCTACAAAGTTTATGTGATAGATCAAAAAAAGATTATGGAAAGCACATATGTGACTTTTGATGATGACAAGTGTCCAGGCTTGGAATGCCTTGATGAAAATGAAGTTAAAGCCCTTGTATTTGAAAACCTCAACATTGATAGTGATTCTGATGGGGAAGATGAAGTTGATGCACAAAAGAAGACAAATGAAGAGTCTACTGAACAAGAAAATCATGGAAATGGAAGCTCATCTCAAACCCCTAAATTTGATAGCACAAACTCAGGGGGAGAAAGAGAAGAAGGATCTAGCAGTTATACCAATAATGAAGAAAATGATGAAGGCACAAGTCAACAAACACATACAAGAAAGTGGGATAGAAGTCACACTAGAGAAGCAATAATCGGTGATCCTACTGTTGGTGTGAGGACTAGAAGTGCAACTGTCACACCCCCAACTTAAACAGCAAAATAAATATAGCTATACATCTTTCTAATGAAGAATACACAACCAAAATCCAAGATCTTACAGTTTAGGGTTTGGAACAGCCCAACACTACCAACTATTACATCTGATTACAAATACCGAGTCCTCACACAACTATTATTACTTATTCTACCTGAGCTCGAACATAAGCATCAGCATCACAGGTCTTACGGGCAGTCTGCTTGAATCTAACCATAGCTGCTAGCTGTAATATAAGGGTAAAGCAAGAAGTGAGCCAAATGCTCAACAAGTGCTAACAGTATGACACAAAACATAAATTGAGATATACTTTTAAGAATGATAATGGAAAGACATAACCAAAGGTAACGAGAGATAAAAACTATGTGAGATGGCATCATTTTGCTTGCATCAAAACAATTTTAAAATCATGTCTTAATCAAATCATTTTATGACGCTACGGATTACAGCCGGTGATCAGCCGCGAAGTAATCCCGAACCTCGCTGGGTTCTAAAACATTATTGGGAATCCCTAGGCAACTTTTAAGCCTAATATAAGTGTGGAAAGGACTCGCGTCTCAGTCCAGATCCACCATTCAAAGAAAACATTTATCCCCCTTTGGGACTGAAAAATCCATATTTTAATCATTTTAAAAACTGATGCCGATTTATGACAAAATCTCTTTTAACTGTAAACATTTTTATCAAGGGATTATAGATCAACTTGAAACACTGGAAATATGACACTAAATCTCAGGGCCATGATCCACTAGACTTTACTATATTAGGGTAATTAAGAGGTTTCCATAAACAAGAACTTTGACAAGGAAATTGAGCAAGGCTATTGGATAATATGAAAGATTAATGCCAAACTAGGCTTAAAGCAATGGTTGTAGACAAGGTATAGATATTAGAACATCAAGAAGATAAGCATCACTGGTTCCAAATAGGATAGAGGTGTTAAAATATAAAGAAAGTGATCATCAGCTCAAGATATAACAGGGTATCAAGCTTTAGGGTAAGGATAGGGTTATCAAACAATCATGAATGAATTTAAGAAATGATTGGCTTTTAGGTATCAAGATAAAGTTTCTATCGAGGTTATTTCAAGAGTTGAATCAAAGCATCAGGGTGCAATATCAAGATTTCTCAGGAATCAATAGCATGATAATCAAAAGGATCAATAAAGTATTATAACAAATCTCTATTTTATCATGGCATTTAACTATCATGAAAAGACTTTTGAACTACTTGCAATACATACTCGAGGGTTCATGGCATTTCTATATAATTCAAAGATAAGCGAGAGATACGCTTGATTTAATCATATCAAAATGACTCAGGATAATTGCATCGATATATATGAACTGTTTATAGTAAATACGAAGGTCAAGTTGAATCACTTGCCTTGAGATAGGCTGGTCTGGTCTGACTGGTAGGAGCAACAACTGGAGCTTCACTCGACTTTTATGGCAAGTTTTCCCTCGTCTCGAGATCCTACATAAATAATAATAATCCTCATTATAATATATTCTCACCCTCACTTGTGCCTTTTGCTCTACTAACCTTATACTATCTTACAACTATGGTGGTCGACCTAATACTCACTTCTAAGTGTTCTAAAACTATGTGATAAGTGATAGTGCTCACTGGTGCAAATTTCAGAATGACAACTATGGTTTCTTGAGTACATTAGACACTCTTAAACTACAAGTTTTTCTTCAAAACTTTTACACAAGACTCTCCTGACCTAAGGGCATCTCACAAACTTGATGTGGCTCAAGGGCCTGGCTTGGGCCTTCTTGGGCCTAAGCTAAAAGTCCAAGGTTCCCCTGTTTTTCTGGGCAGAAAATGCCCTGACTTGAATTAACTTGTGACACATGGATCTAGCTCATATCCTATGAACTATGGTTGGAAAAACTTCTCTGACATACCCTCTAACTAAGGCCCAATTGGACCTAATGAGGGCCTACCTATGACATGGTCAAATCTCCCTATTTCCAAGTTGCAACAAAACTGTCCCCTGCTGGACAGATTTTGTGATTCTACTTGTGCACCTAACCAAATGACATGCAAACCTCCAACCAACTTCTAAAACCTATTATATACTCCCAATACTAACTTCTGGTAGCTTGGGCCTCAAAGTGCACACCAATGACATGGTCAAAACTCACTCTAAACCTCAGGGTGCTATACTGATTTTTCTGCAGAAACTATAACTCTCATTTTCCAAGGTTTTGACTTGACAAACCCAACTAACAATAATTAAATACTTAAACCAAGACTTATACATGGTATTCTACTGAACTAACTCCCTTTTTCTCAAAATAACCTTGGTGAGATCATCCTTACCTAAGGTACAATTATGGTAAAACAAAAGAGACTACACTTCACAAATCACAAATCTTCATGTTTTTGAAACAACAAGATATATATTTTTATAAAAAAAATAACCACGAATTATTACCATGCAACAAGAAGCATAAATCAATATTAACACATTATTCCTACTGAAATTAAGGCTCACTAACAAAATCTTTCCAAATGATCAAAATCTTACAACATTCTAAGAGAAATCCACATGCATGCATGCCTTCGGGTTTTTCAAACCAAAACAACACATTTTCTACATATGTTCTATCATAACATTGACATGCAAGCCTAGCATAAGGTATACCTAGATGATCACTTAGCATGCAAAGAGTTTTATCAAGACTTCACTAAGATTTTCATGTTATCATCACAAAAACACACAAAGTGGAACATGACAACCAAAACACCATCCATTCGGCTCCTATCAAGTCATGGCCGAATGGATTAGGGTGAAAACAACAATTGCATGAGTGTAGCATACTCATGTCTAGACATTCTCAACCCTTTGCTACTATAACTCATGGTGAAAGCCTTGAATTCACAAGAATCAAGGATATTCACTTGGAGTTTTAACAAAACACCACCATGCAAGGTCAACACATAAGTTTTTCTACTCTACACTCTTAAGATATACAAGAACAACATGTAGGGAGTAGGATTACTTGATAATAGGATGATTATTTGAGTGAGAAATGAAGAAAGAAGGGGATGGGGGCTCGGTTTTTGGGAATTGCCGAGAGGGGAGGGGGAAAAACCGAGAGGAGGGGGAGGAAAGGAGGAGTGTGGAAATGGTGGGGTGAATGTGGTGTAATAATCATGTTAGTTTGGTTTTTATTTGGCCAAAAGTGAGTGGATTTGAGATTTTACAAGAGTAACCTTTCAATATAGTTATGTAGATTTGCATGCAAGGGTAAAGGGGTAATTTGGTTAGTAGAATGAAAGTGAGTGGGGTTGGAAATGTCTTCCTTGCCCCTAAGTTGAATTGGAAGAGTATTTGCATGCAAGGGTAGCCACGTAATTTGCTAATTATAACAAATAAAATTTATAAAGATTTATTTTTATAAAATAAAATACAAGTTCAAAAATTATAAAATTTATATCATAAAATAACTTGGAATTTTAGAGACTTTATAAAATCATTTTCAAAATTTGTGAACAAAATACCTTTTAAAAGAAAATTTTTCCAAAGCTTAGAATATTCCTTATAAATCAAAAATAAATAAATTAAATAAACTCTTGCTTTGAAAAATCATATACTACACAAAGCAAATTTATAATGCAGAAATTTTCACTCACACTAGCGTACAATCATTGAATATATATATATATATATATTTTTTTTTATTTGACTTTAATATTATACCCAATCCACAAATAATATTACATAAAATGTCGGTCGTAACATCCTCTCCCCCTTAAGGGATTCTGTCCCCAGAATCTAAGAGAAAAGATGAGGATGCCGGGAACGCATATCAGACTCTAACTCCCAAGTCGACTCTTCGACCTTAGGGTTCCTCCAAAGTACTTTTACCAACTTTACTGATTTATTTCTAAGACTCTTTACTTGCCAGTCGAGTATTTTAACCGGTTGCTCCACAAATGACAGGTCTGCCTGAATTTCTACAGGTTCATATTCTATCACATGGCTAGCGTCAGGATTGTACTTCTTAAGTAACGACACATGGAACACATTATGCACATGCCGATACTGAGGTGGTAAGGCCAACTCATAGGCTACCTTTCCCACTTGACTCAAAATCTCAAAAGGACCTATGTATCTAGGTGCTAACTTCCCTTTCTTGCCAAATCTTATCAACCCTTTTCTAGGTGACACCTTCAGCAACACAGCTTCGCCAATTTGGAATTGAACGTCCTTACGCGCTGGATCCGCATACTTCCTCTGTCTATCTTGAGCAGCAAGCAACCTTTTCTGAATTAACTTGACCGAGTCATGCAACTGTTGTACCAAATCCGAGCCGAGAATTCTTCCTTCTCCTACTTCATCCCAACTTGCTGGTGATCTACATTTTCGCCCGTACAAAGCTTCGTATGGTGGCATGCCGATACTGGAATGATAGCTGTTGTTGTAAGAGAATTCAATCAATGGCAAATGGTCGTCCCAACTTCCTGCAAAATCGATTGCACAACTGCGCAACATGTCTTCAATTGTTTGAATTGTTCTTTCACTCTGGCCATCAGTTTGCGGGTGGTACGTCGTGCTCATATTCAACTTCATGCCAAGACATTCCTGAAATTGCTTCCAGAATCTCGAGTTAAATCGGGGATCTCTGTCTGAAACTATTGATACGGGTACTCCATGCCTTAGTACGATTTCGCGCACATACAAATGAACCAACTTGTCCAATGAAGACTTCTCGTTTATTGGAAGGAAATGCGCCGACTTCGTAAGACGATCAACTATAACCCATATTGCGTCATGTCCGGATTTCGTTCGCGGTAGTCCTACTATAAAGTTCGTAGCGATATTTTCCCATTTCCATTCTGGAATCTTCAGGGGCTGAATTAATCTGCTTGGTCGTTGATGTTCTGCCTTTACTTTCTGACAAGTATAGCACTTTGTAACCCATTCTGCCACGTCTCGCTTCATATTTGGCCACCAAAAGTTCTTCTTTAAGTCTCGATACATCTTGGTGCTTCTCGGGTGGATTGAAAATTTCGAATTATGGGCTTCATGGAGGATCTCATTCTTTAATTCAGGTACATGGTGAATCCATATTCTGGATGAAAACCTTAGTATCCCTTGCTCATCCCTTTGAGTATTAATCTCCTCTCCAGATAACTGTTTCTTCTCTTTTTCCATTACTTCCTCTTGACACTTCTTTATCTTTTCCACTAGTGTTGGCTGAAAGGTCATTGCACGACAAACTTTCTCAACTTTTCCATAAGCACAAAGTTCCAATTCCAATTTTTTGATTTCTCCAGTTAACTCTTTTGATGTTATCATCATATTCAATCTCTCCTTCCTACTCAGAGCATCGGCCACTACGTTCGCCTTTCCAGGATGGTAATTTATCGAGCAGTCATAGTCCTTGATCAGTTCCAGCCATCTCCTCTGCCTCATATTGAGCTCTTTCTGAGTAAAAATGTACTTTAAACTCTTGTAATCCGTGTAGATTTCACACTTCTCTCCATAGAGGTAATGTCTCCAGATCTTGAGTGCGAACACTATGGCGGCTAGTTCCAAGTCATGCGTCGGGTACTTTAACTCATGCGGCTTCAACTGTCTTGACGCATATGCGATCACTTTACTGTGTTGCATCAACACACAACCCAAACCCTTATGTGAAGCGTCGCTGAATATTACAAAATTCCCTTGATCATCTGGAAGTACCAACACCGGAGCTGTTACCAACTTCTGCTTTAATTCTTGAAAGCTATCTTCACATTCTGCACTCCATTCAAACTTTTGATTCTTTCTGGTTAACTTGGTCAATGGCGTGGCGATCTTCGAGAAATCCTTGACGAATCTTCTATAGTATCCGGCCAATCCTAGAAAACTTCGCACTTCCGTAGGAGTCTTTGGCCTCTCCCAACTCATAACTGCCTCAATCTTTGCCGGATCCACTTTAACTCCCTCATTTCCAATAACATGCCCCAAAAATTGAACTTCCTTTAACCAAAACTCACATTTGGTAAACTTGGCATACAACTTCTCTTATTGGAGTATCTCCAATGCTATCCAGAGGTGCTGCTTATGTTCTTCTTCCGACTTAGAATAAATAAGGATGTCATCAATGAATACCACGACAAATTTGTCCAAATACTTCTTAAATACCCGATTCATCAGATCCATAAATGCGGCCGGAGCGTTGGTCAATCCAAACGGCATTACTAGGAATTCATAATGCCCATATCTGGTCCTGAATGCGGTCTTAGGAATATCTTCTTCTTTGATCTTTAATTGATGGTATCCCGATCTCAAATCAATCTTCGAAAAGCATTTTGCTCCCTTCAACTGATCAAAAAGGTCATCTAATTTTGGTAGCGGGTAACGGTTCTTGATCGTCACCATATTCAGCTCCCGGTAATCTATGCATAGACGCATACTCCCATCTTTCTTCTTTACAAACAGAACAGGTGCTCCCCATGGCGACGTACTTGGTCGTATCACTCCTTTATCCAATAATTCTTGTAGATGGCTCGCCAACTCTTTCATTTTTGCTGGTGCCATCCTAGATGGGGCCTTTGAAACTGGTTCCGTGCCTGGAGCAAGGTTGATCTCAAACTCAATTTGTCGATCTGGTGGTAAGCCTGGTAGTTCGTCGGGAAACACATCGGGGAACTTACTAACTACAGGAATATCTTCCATGCTGAGGCTGCCTCTCTCTGAATCCACTACATATGCTAGGAACGACTCACAACCTTTTCTAAGCAACTTCTTAGCCTGAATGATTGTAAGAAATAGTTGCTCTTGCCTCTGCCCCTTAAATACTACCTTCTCTCCACTCTTCGTCTTTAAATACACTCTCTTGGTCTTACAATGTATCTGAGCGCTATTCTCTCCTAACCAATCCATTCCTAAAATTATATCAAACTCTCCCAACTTGAAGAGTATCAAGTCGGCTGAAAACTTATATCCTGAAATATCGATCTCACACTTTGGACAAAATTGATTCACAGGAATCTTCTCTTGGTTTGCAATTACCATATTTACTACCTCACTCATAACCATTTTATCACATTGGAGCTTATCAACAAAAGATTCTGATATGAAAGATCTTGTTGCTCCCGAATCAATCAATACTTTAGCTTTGACATTATTGAGTAAAAGTGTACCTGCTATCACCTCAGAATTATGAACAGCATCTTTCATCTTTAGATCAAATGTCCTTGCTGTTGCTTGCGGGGTTGGTGCGGGTGGTGGAGGTAATGCCAATACCTCAGCTGGCACGCTTGCACTGGTACTTGCCACGTTCATTAGAACTTTGACTGGTCCTGTTGCCTTACACTCCCTAGCCATGTGTCCAGTCTTCCCACATTTGTAGCACGTAACTCCTGGCTTCAGCATCTTGCACTCATTTGCCAAATGTCCCTTCTGATTGCACCTATAACAGGTCATGCTCAGCTTATTGCATACTCCGGGGTGCCTTCTTCCACAGTGCTTGCATTCTGGTCTCTGGAACCTGGTTTCTCCAACTTGCCCTTGGCTTGCCTGGTTGTTCCCTTTTGATTCTTGCCTTTTTCCCAAATTTCCCTTCTTTTGAAAATTTCCGCCCTTCTGGAAACCAATCCTCTTTACATTCTGATCTTGCGAACTTCCAGCTTCAGACTTTTCTCCATAAAATGGAACCTTCCTCTTCTTGTTATCCCTCTCTTTCCTTGACTGCATCCCATTATTCTCAATCAGAGCAGCTTTCTGTACTACTCCCGCATAAGTTTCAAGCTCAAACATAGCCACCCTATCTCTGATCCAAGGCTCCAATCCTTGCTGAAATTTCTTTGCTTTTTCCTCCTCAGTGCTGGTATACTTTGTCACAAACCTTGACAACTCAGTGAACTTCTTCTCATACTCCAATACAGTCATATTCCCTTGCTTCAACTCCAGAAATTTTAGCTCCATCTGATTCTGCATGTACTTAGGGTAATACTTGTCCAGAAATAACTTTTTAAATCTCTCCCAAGAAACCTTTTGAGTGACTTCCATAGCCTTTACTGATTCCCACCAATAGATGACTTCTCCCTTCAAGAAGTAAGTAGCATACGGCGTCTTCTGATCGTCTCCTAACTGTACCAACTCAAAAGCCCTTTCCATCTCCTTGATCCATGTGTTAGCTATCACTGGATCAGTGGTATCATGAAATACAGGTGGATTCACATTCTGAAAAGCCTTGAAAGTGACAATTTGTCTAGGTGGTACTGGTGGTTCAGGTGGTTGGTGTGGCTCACGGTTATCTTGGTTTTCAATTCGTTGTTGAAGAGTTAGTTGTTGTTGAGCTATAGAATTGGTTTGCTGTTGCAAGGTTTCCAGTAGTCGAAGAATATTTGGGTCTGTGGTGAAGGTGGTTGTTGGGTTCTTCTTTTTGGGAGGCATGATCCTGAAATAAGAGTTGTGTCAAAACAGATATGAATGATAAAATGATTTGAGGGTATCGCATGGCATTCTCATTTTCATATGGGGTCAAGTTTCCAAATTAAGCAGATATGATGATAAAAACATAAAATAACAGTTGAGAGCAAATGGAACAATAACACATAATTATTGAAATTTTAAAGGTCACAGTACATAAGATTGGGACATAGTCTGATTCTAGGAATAACAGGCTTATTTATAGGAAAAACGGAAACAACTGGGGATTCCATAGAGTCTGATAGTACAACAACATGAAAGGTAAATGGAAAGAACTAAGGCTCCACTCCATCTGAACGGGGCTTGGTAGTCTTTTCCTCTCGAAGCGTCTTCACAATGCTCTGGAGCTCATCCGCCACCATCTGAATGACATACTGGCTGGTACGGTCCCGGTGCGCTGGCATCTCCTCAAGCTTAGTGTTGACGTACTGAACCAAGGTCTCAAGTCTCGCAGTCATCTGCTCCTTGGGCTTCCCTTCATAGTTTCGGCTATCCGGATACACATTCTTCAGTCGGTCTATCAGTCGGTCGTACTTGCCCTGAAGCATGTCGAACTCGCGCCTCAATTCAGCATACACGGAGAAAGCAATAGTGTCGTCCGACCCAGAGGATGACGAGGAATGCGCCCTTTGCTGACAACCAATAAGAGGAGTATTAATAATAATTTACTTAACCTACTCTCTCGCATAATATCTATAACCTACACACAAATCCTATAACCTATTTGGGCTGTCCAGGGACTATAAACCGTAGCTCTGATACCAAAACCTGTCACACCCCCAACTTAAACAACAAAATAAATATAGCTATACATCTTTTTAATGAAGAATACACAACCAAAATCCAAGATCTTACAGTTTAGGGTTTGGAACAGCCCAACACTACCAACTATTACATCTGATTACAAATACCTAGTCCTCACACAACTATTATTACTTATTCTACCTGAGCTCGAACATAAGCATCAGCATCACAGGTCTTACGGGCAGTCTGCTTGAATCTAACCATAGCTGCTAGCTGTAATATAAGGGTAAAGCAAGAAGTGAGCCAAATGCTCAACAAGTGCTAACAGTACGACACAAAACATAAATTGAGATATAATTTTAAGAATGATAATGGAAAGACATAACCAAAGGTAACGAGAGATAAAAACTATGTGAGATGACATCATTTTGCTTGCATCAAAACAATTTTAAAATCATGTCTTAATCAAATCATTTTATGACGCTACAGATTACAGCCGGTGATCAGCCGCGAAGTAATCCCGAACCTCGCTAAATTCTAAAACATTATTGGGAATCCCTAGGCAACTTTTAAGCCTAATATAAGTGTGGAAAGGACTCGCGTCTCAATCCAGATCCACCATTCAAAGAAAACATTTATCCCCCTTTGGGACTGAAAAATCCATATTTTAATCATTTTAAAAACTGATGCCGATTTATGACAAAATCTCTTTTAACTGTAAAATTTTTTATCAAGGGATTATAGATCAACTTGAAACACTGGAAATATGACACTAAATCTCAGGGCCATGATCCACTAGACTTTACTATATTAGGGTAATTGAGAGGTTTCCATAAACAAGAACTTTGACAAGGAAATTGAGCAAGGCTATTGGATAATATGAAAGATTAATGCCAAAATAGGCTTAAAGCAATGGTTGTAGACAAGGTATAGGTATTAGAACATCAAGAAGATAAGCATCACTGGTTCTAAACGGGATAGAGGTGTTAAAATATAAAGAAAGTGATCATCAGCTCAAGATATAACAGGGTATCAAGCTTTAGGGTAAGGATAGGGTTATCAAACAATCATGAATGAATTTAAGAAATGATTGGCTTTTAGGTATCAAGATAAAGTTTCTATCGAGGTTATTTCAAGAGTTGAATCAAAGCATCAGGGTGCAATATCAAGATTTCTCAGGAATCAATAGCATGATAATCAAAAGGATCAATAAAGTATTATAACAAATCTCTATTTTATCATGGCATTTAACTATCATGAAAAGACTTTTGAACTACTTGCAATACATACTCGAGGGTTCATGGCATTTCTATATAATTCAAAGATAAGCGAGAGATACGCTTGATTTAATCATATCAAAATGACTCAGGATAATTGCATCGATATATATGAACTGTTTATAGTAAATACGAAGGTCAAGTTGAATCACTTGCCTTGAGATAGGCTGGTCTGGTCTGACTGGTAGGAGCAACAACTGGAGCTTCACTCGACTTTTATGGCAAGTTTTCCCTCGTCTCGAGATCCTACATAAATAATAATAATCCTCATTATAATATATTCTCACCAACCTAACCTATTTACAACTCGAAATTAAACACGGATGGCACTTAGGCCTATATGCACTTAATTTATATTCACTTTTAAATTATAATTGCACACACATAGCCACATATTCACATATCATATATTAACACCAAATAACACCATATATATCATAATGCAACACTAGGCTTGGATGATCTCGACTCACAACTTAAGTTTCTTGGTCGCTAAACTAGACAAGGTCTTCTAATTTCGGCTTCCTAACTCGATGTGCCTTTCCTAAATTATCCAAAACCTATTGACCCTCACTTGTGCCTTTTGCTCTACTAACCTTATCCTATCTTACAACTATGGTGGTCGACCTAATACTCACTTCTAAGTATTCTAAAACTATGTGATAAGTGATAGTGCTCACTGGTGCAAATTTCAGAATGATAACTATGGTTTCTTGAGTACATTAGACACTCTTAAACTACAAGTTTTTCTTCAAAACTTTTACACAAGACTCTCCTGACCTAAGGGCATCTCACAAACTTGATGTGGCTCAAGGGCCTGGCTTGGGCCTTCTTGGGCCTAAGCTAAAAGTCCAAGGTTCCCCTGTTTTTCTGGGCAGAAAATGCCCTAACTTGAATTAACTTGTGACACATGGATCTAGCTCATATCCTATGAACTATGGTTGTAAAAACTTCTCTGACATACCCTCTAACTAAGGCCCAATTGGGCCTAATGAGGGCCTACCCATGACATGGTCAAATCTCCCTATTTCCAAGTTGCAACAAAACTGTCCCCTGCTGGACAGATTTTGTGATTCTACTTGTGCACCTAACCAAATGACATGCAAACCTCCAACCAACTTCTAAAACCTATTATATACTCCCAATAATAACTTCTGGTAGCTTGGGCCTCAAAGTGCACACCAATGACATGGTCAAAACTCACTCTAAACCTCAGGGTGCTATACTGATTTTTCTGCAGAAACTATAACTCTCATTTTCCAAGGTTTTGACTTGACAAACCCAACTAACAACAACTAAATACTTAAACCAAGACTTATACATGGTATTCTACTGAAATAACTCCCTTTTTCTCAAAATAACCTTGGTGAGATCATCCTTACCTAAGGTACAATTATGGCAAAACAAAAGAGACTACACTTCACAAATCACAAATCTTCATGTTTTTGAAACAACAAGATATATATTTTTATAAAAAAAATAACCACGAATTATTACCATGCAACAAGAAGAATAAATCAATATTAACACATTATTCCTACTGAAATTAAGGCTCACTAACAAAATCTTTCCAAATGATCAAAATCTTACAACATTCTAAGAGAAATCCACATGCATGCATGCCTTCGGGTTTTTCAAACCAAAATAACACATTTTCTACATATGTTCTATCATAACATTGACATGCAAGCCTAGCATAAGGTATAACTAGATGATCACTTAGCATGCAAAGAGTTTTATCAAGACTTCACTAAGATTTTCATGTTATCATCACAAAAACACACAAAGTGGAACATGACAACCAAAACACCATCCATTCGGCTCCTATCAAGTCATGGCCAAATGGATTAGGGTGAAAACAACAATTGCATGAGTGTAGCATACTCATGTCTAGCCATTCTCAACCCTTTGCTATTATAACTCATGGTGAAAGCCTTGAATTCACAAGAATCAAGGATATTCACTTGGAGTTTTAACAAAACACCACCATGCAAGGTCAACACATAAGTTTTTCTACTCTACACTCTTAATATATACAAGAACAACATGTAGGGAGTAGGATTACTTGATAATAGGATGATTATTTGAGTGAGAAATGAAGAAAGAAGGGGATGGGGGCTCGGTTTTTGGGAATTGCCGAGAGGGGAGGGGGAAAAACCGAGAGGAGGGGGAGGAAAGGAGGAGTGTGGAAATGGTGGGGTGAATGTGGTGTAATAATCATGTTAGTTTGGTTTTTATTTGGCCAAAAGTGAGTGGATTTGAGATTTTACAAGAGTAACCTTCCAATATATTAGGTAGATTTGCATGCAAGGGTAAAGGGGTAATTTGGTTAGTAGAATGAAAGTGAGTGGGGTTGGAAATGTCTTCCTTGCCCCTAAGTTGAATTGGAAGAGTATTTGCATGCAAGGGTAGCCACGTAATTTGCTAATTATAACAAATAAAATTTATAAAGATTTATTTTTATAAAATAAAATACAAGTTCAAAAATTATAAAATTTATATCATAAAATAACTTGGATTTTTAGAGACTTTATAAAATCATTTTCAAAATTTGTGAACAAAATACCTTTTAAAAGAAAAATTTTCCAAAGCTTAGAATATTCCTTATAAATCAAAAATAAATAAATTAAATAAACTCTTGCTTTGAAAAATCATATACTACACAAAGCAAATTTATAATGCAGAAATTTTCACTCACACTAGCGTACAATCATTGAATATATATATATATATATATATATATATATATTTTTATTTGAATTTAATATTATACCCAATCCACAAATAATATTACATAAAATGCCGGTCGTAACAGCAACTGCTAATGAGTGCCTACATGCATATTTTCTGTCTCAAGTAGAGCCTAAAAAAATTGATGAAGCTCTACTGGATCCTGATTGGATATCTGCGATGCAAGAAGAGCTGAGTCAGTTTGAAAGAAACAAAGTTTGGGAATTGGTTCCTGCACCAAAGAATAGAAGCATTATTGGAACAAAATAGGTGTTCAGGAACAAGATGGATGAAAATGGTATAGTTACCAGAAACAAAGCAAGGTTGGTTGCAAAAGGCTACTCACAAGAAGAAGGAATTGACTATGATGAAACTTTTGCTCTAGTTGCAAGGCTTGAAGAAATAAGGATTTTTATAGCATTTGCTGCACATTCAAACTTTAAAGTGTATCAAATGGATGTCAAGAGTCCCTTCTTGAATGGTGAGCTAGAAGAAGAAGTTTATGTGCAACAGCCACCTGGCTTTGAAGATCCATAATTTCCAAATTTTAAAAATTACTCAAGACTCTATATGGACTGAAACAGGCACCTAGAGCTTGGTATGTTACACGGTCAGAATTCTTACTCAAACATGGTTTTACTAGGGGTACTATAGGCAATACTCTCTTCTACAAAAAACATGGTGAGGATATGATCCTAGTTCAGATCTATGTGGATGATATCATCTTTGGTTCTACTAATGAGAAGCTTTGCCAAAGATTCTCCAAGCTTATGCAAAGTGAATATGAAATGAGTATGATGGGGGGACTAAGTTACTTTCTTGGACTTCAAGTCAGTCAAAAGAAGTGATGGTATCTTCATCAGCCAAACTAAGTATGTCAAAGATTTATAGAAAAAGTTTGGTATGGTTGATTGTTCACCTGGATCTTCACCTATGTCTACTGCAACAAAGTTGGATGAAGATAAAAAGGGCAAGAGAGTAGATATCTCAATCTATAGAGGGATGATTGGATCATTGCTTTACTTAACAACAAGTAGAACAGACATCATGTTTGCAACATGTCTATGTGCATGATTTCAAGCGAATCCAAAAGAATCACATTTGATGGCTGTAAAGAGGATTTTCAGATATTTGAAGGGAACTCCAAACTTGGGATTATGGTATCCTAAGGAAACTGGTTTTGAAGCTGTTGGTTACACAGATGCAAATTTTGCTGAATGCAGGGTTAACAGAAAGAGTATTAGTGGAAGCTGTCAATTTCTTGGACAAAGACTTGTATCCTGGTATAGCAAGAAACAACAACCTGTATCAACTTCTACAGCAGAGGCTGAATACATAGCTACAGGAAGTTGTTGTGCTCAAGTGCTTTGGATTAGAAATCAACTAATGGATTATGGCCTAGTGTTACACAAAATACCTATCATGTGTGACAATACTAGTGCTATATCTATAGTGGCTAATCCAGTTAATCATTCTAGAACAAAGCATATTGATGTAATGTACCATTTTATTAGAGAACATGCTACAAATGGTACGATTGAGCTTATTTTTGTTCCAACAGAAAAACAATTAGCTGACATTTTTACTAAACCTTTGGATGAAGCAGCTTTCACTTGACTTGTAGGATTGGAATGCTTAATTCTTCATCCTAAGGCAAGAACTCAGCTAATATTTTGCAGCAGATTAATTTCTAATAAATCAATCTTTATTTGATTTAAATTGGAAATTAACTAAAATATGAATTATAAATATTTCAGAAATCTCTACATATTTATTTTTCAAAATTCAAAATTCAACTTGAAAATTTTCAAATTCTAAGTAAACTGCTCAATTGTTAATTTACATCCTTAATATGTAAAATTAACACAATGCAGAAATACATTCATCAAAAGTATATAGAAAACTGAGTTCTCAATAAGTCTAATTGACTTTTCGACAAGTCATTTTAGGACTTCTCGAGTGAGTTCTCGACAAGTCAATCTACTGACTTCTCGAGTGACTTCTCGATAGGCTTAAATATGTCTTATCGATAAGTCCTTGTAGAGTTCTCTAGTAGTGTTTATTCACATAGTTCTCTACAAGTACAATTTTTGACTTATCAATAACTCAGAACTAAAATAATTTAATTTAATAAAATTATTTTGGTAAATTACTTTTGGAAAATTTATTCTAATTTTATTTTGAATTTATTCAAATAAAAGTTAGAATTAATTCAGTCCATTTTTGGACAAACTGGGTATTTATTTGACATCTCGATAAGTCAACTTTTAGTTCTCTATAAGAGTAATTTAAAATGACTTCTCGATATGTCTTTCATTTCCTAAAATGACTTCTCGATAGAAAAATTCCAAATATCTATTTTTGAGTTCTCGACAAGTCATTTGATTTTACTATAAATACCCAGACTTCTCGATACATATACGTACTTACAATTTTCGAGATCTCAAGTGACCTAACCTTTCAAGCAAAAACCGATTTATCTCTCATTTTTACTCCTTTCTAAAAAAAATTCTTACCCATTCATTCTTATCAATCAATGATGGCACTCAATGTTGCAAGAGCCTCTATTCCAGATAAAGAAACCAATTACCACACTTTTACTGATGTATGTTAGATATATTTGATAATGTCATGTCTAATATGATTTGTATTTAGTTTTTAGATCTTACTTAAACAGGACAAATCAGTACTTAACTGGAAATCAGCACTTATACTGAAGTCAGTACTTAAGATATCATTACTTAAGTGGTCAGAACTTAAGTTATCAGGAGATATTTATCAGGAGATAATATCAGGACTTAAGGAGACTTTCAGATAAGGAAGGCGGCTGATTGAAAGGAAGGAAGATCAAGACAACGCAAGAAGAGATATGCATGAAGAAGGAATTCTATGAAGAATAGAATACTTGGAAGAAAAGATATCTGATTGATATATTTTAGGAAGCAGAATTATATTCCATATCAATTAGCGATTATCTTGTAACTGTGTAGTATATAAACACAGACATAGGGTTTACACTATAAGTATTATCATTATCGAGAATAATATTCATTGCAACCCTAGCAACCCTAGCAGCTCTCGTGATAATTTGGTCATCACTGAGAGAGGACAGTTCCATATTGTAACAGAGTTTAATAAAGTTTGTTTTCTGTTACTTGTGTTCTTTAATTCGATTTGATTGTGATAAACACTGTATTCAACCCCCTTCTACAGTGTGTGTGACCTAACAAGTGGTATCAGAGCAGATCTGTTAACACACAAACAGTTTAAGATCCAAAAACAATCATGTCTGAAGCAGAAACTCCAACCAAGTCCACCAAAACTGAAGAACCTCCAAAGACTCAAATCCATAGTCGATATGAGATTATTAGAGTTCCCATACTGAAACCATCTGAATATCCCATATGGAAGGTGAGGATGTCTATGTTTCTGGAAGCTACAGATCCAGAATATCTTGACAGAATCAATGAAGGACCACACAAGCCAACCAAACTCGCTGTTGCAGTTGCAGGTGAAGCAGCAAAGTCTGTACCAAAGGAGAAGAGTGATTACACTGCTGAAGATATCGCATCAATTGCTAAGGATGCTAAGGTACGACACTTGCTGCATAGTGCCATTGATAATGTAATGTCAAACAGGGTAATTAACTGCAAGACTGCAAAGGAGATATGGGATGCCTTGAAGACAAGATGCCAGGGAACTAATTCAATTAAGAAGAACAGGAAGACTATACTCACTCAAGAGTATGAACACTTTGACTCAAAGCCTAATGAGTCATTGACTGATTTATATGACGGATTTGTCAAACTCTTGAATGATTTGTCACTAGTTGATAAGGAATATGATCTTGAAGATTCAAATCTTAAATTCCTGTTAGCTCTTCCTGAAAGTTGGGATTTGAAGGCCACAATTATAAGAGACAACTATAATCTTGAAGAAATGACTCTTGATGAAATTTATGGGATGCTCAAGACTCATGAACTTGAGATGGAACAAAGAAGCAAGAGGAAAGGAGGAAAGTCAAGGACAGTTGCTCTTAAGGGTGACGAGGAATCCCCCAAAGCAGCTACCTCAAGGAAAGGTAAAGGAAAAGCTCTCATCACAAATTCTGATACTGAGTCATCAAGTTCTGATAGTGATGATGACTCAGAAACTGAAAGCTTACCTGAGATGGATGCTGATGAAGAGATGATGAAGCTGTGTGCTCTTATAGTGAAAGGAATCACAAGGATTGCATACAGAAAATTCAGGAAGGGAAAGAAGTTTTCCAGGAAAGGTTCAAGTTCTGATAAGAAGAGTTTCAGAAAATCTGAAGGCAAAGGAGGGAAGTCTGACAAAGGAGATTACACAAATGTCAAATGCTAAAACTGTGGTGAGAAAGGCCACATATCTTCTGATTGTAAGAAAGTGAAGAGTGACAAAGGCAAGGCTCTTGTCACAAAAAAGAAAAGCTGGACAGACACTTCAGATTCTGAAAGTGAGGAGAACTATGCCTTGATGGCAAATGCTGATAGCAGTTCTGATGCTGCTGAGTTAAAGGTACCTCAAACTACTTATGCCTTTCATACTGATGATATTAATGAGTTGAGAAGATATCTTAAAACCATGTTCATTAGTTATAGAGATCAAACTTTAACATGTGAAAGATTAACTTCTAAAAATCTTGCTTGTAAAAAGAGGAATGATTATTTAGAAAAAGAGTTAGTCATGTTCCATCAAACTCAGAAAGATAGAGATGATGCTTTCTATGTTAGGGATGGAGTACTTAAAATGAATGAATCACTAAAAACTGAGTTAGAAAAGGAAAGAGAGATTATCAGGACTTGGACTAACTCTGGCAGAACAACTCAAAATTTGTTAAGTAGTGGAAACTGGAAAGAGGGCTTAGGTTATGGAGATGATAAGAATGATAAAGGAACTGTAGAAATTGAGCCTATAGTTGTTAAACAAAATCCAAAGTTAAAACTTGTTAAGTTTGTAGCTGTAAAGTCTGATACTGATAAATCAGAAGTTAAAGAGAAATTAACTTCTGAGAAACCAAAACAAAGTAAGCCAGCTGAAGTAAACATAGGCTTAATGACAAAGAAGCAGCTTAAGCATAAGCTGAAAGATGTTAAGAATGTAAACAAGGTAAAGTCACCTAGGAAAAATAGGAATGGAAAGGAAGGTGTGAATAAAAGTAATGATTATAAGCCTGTTCCTAATGCTCCTAGAAAAACATGTCATAACTGTGGAAATTCTAACCATCTGGCTTTTTTTTACAGGAAAAATAAGAACATAAACTCCTTACCTTCAAAGTCAGGAGTTAAGAGTCAGTCTGTTAGATATAAGCCACAAAATCCTTGTTATCATTGTGGTAGTTTATGGCATTCCATTTATACTTGTAAGGAATATCATAGTTTGTACTATGATTATTATCAAATAAAACATTCTTTAAAGAAAGTTAGCATTGTTCCTTCTAGTGTAAGTTCTGATACAAAGTCTGATAGTGTAAATGTTGATAAGAAACATGTTAACATAAACTCTGATGCTAAATCCGCTGCAAATGTTAACAAACTTAATAAGGCCAAAGGATCCAAGCAAGTCTGGGTCCTTAAAACTAATCATTAATGGTCTTTGTGATTGCAGGGCAACAGGAAAAACATCCTAGTTCTGGACAGTGGATGTTCAGGACATATGACTGGAAATAAAGCCCTGCTATCAGACTTTGTGGAGAAAGCTGGCCCAAGTGTCTCTTATGGAGATGGCAACATTGGAAAAACCTTGGGATATGGCAATATCAATCTAGGGAATGTCATCATTGAAAAAGTAGCTCTGGTCTCAGGACTTAAACACAATCTGCTCAGTGTTAGTCAAATCTGTGACAGAGGTTATCATGTGGATTTCTTTGAAGAACACTGTGAAGTTGTAAGCAAATCTATAGGCAAAGTTGTTCTAAAAGGATACAGGCTTGGTAACATTTATGAAGCAAAGCTTTCAACAAGTACTGATGGTTCTGCAATCCGTCTGTTAAGTAGAGTATCAATTGAAGAAAGCTGGAATTGGCACAAGAAACTCTCTCATTTAAATTTCAACAATATAAATGAACTAGTCAAGAAAGATCTTGTGAGAGGTTTGTCAAAATCAGTATTTGCTCCTGATGGCCTTTGTGATTCATGTCAGAAGGCTAAACAAAGAAAATCTACATTCAAGAGCAAGACTGAATCATCAATTCTTGAGCCTTATCACCTAATACATTTTGATCTATTTGGTCCAGTGAATATCATGTCTATTGCAAAGAAGAAATATGTTATGGTCATAGTGGATGAGTTCACCAGATACACATGGGTGTATTTCTTGTACACAAAAAGTGAAACTGCATCTGTTTTGATTGAACATGTCAAGCAACTGGATAAATTGGTCAAAGATTCTGTGAAGATTATAAGAAGTGATAATGGCACTGAGTTCAAGAATTTGATCATGGAAGAGTTCTACAAAGACCATGGAATAAAGCATGAATTTTCTACTCCTGGAACTCCACAATAAAATGGAGTTGTTGAAAGAAATAATAGAACTCTTATTGAAGCTGCACGAACAATGCTTGATGAAGCAAAGCTACCAACCTATTTTTGCGCTGAAGCTGTGCAGACTGCTTATTTCACTCAGAATGCAACACTCATTAACAAGCATGGAAAGACACCATATGAGATGGTGAAGAAAAAGAAGCCAAATCTGAAGTATTTTCATGTATTTGGATGCAAGTGTTTTGTTCTTAAGACTCATCCCGAACATCTATCCAAATTTGATCTAAAAGCTGATGAAAGAATTTTTGTTGGATATCCACTTTCCACAAAAGCCTTCAGAGTCTACAATTTAAGAACAAGGGTTGTTATGGAATCTATCAATGTCTCTTTTGATGATAAGAAGATTACTGGACTTGAAGATTTCAATGATCATTATCAGCTGAGATTTGAAAATGAAGATTTAAAATCTGATACTGTAAATCCTGACAGTCTAAAACCTGATACTGCAAACTCTGATGGATTAAACTCTGATGTTATTGAAACCGTGGTGACTACGCCAAAGGAAGATGCACCTGTGCAGGGGGGCATACTGAAGATACAACCACATCTCAAGAAGCATCAGAACCTACAACTGGCTCTTCAAGTACTGATTCATCAAGTTCTGATGAGCCAAGTTCTGATAATTCTGGAAACTCAAATTCTGAAGGATCCAACTCAGAGAGCATAATTTCAGGGGGAGCATCAGAAAATGTTGATGAAGACAGCATGGATCATGGGGGAGTATCCAGTTCTAGAGAAAACCTTCCATCTGCAAGGAAGTGGACTAAATCACATACACCTGACTTAATTATTGGAAATCCTGATGCAGGTGTCAGAACTAGAACAGCTACATCAAATGAATGTCTCTATAGTTCTTTTCTTTCTCAGACTGAACCAAAGAAAGTGGAAGAAGCTCTTCAAGATGCTGATTGGGTGCAAGCAATGCAGGAAGAGTTAAATGAATTTGAAAGAAACAAAGTCTGGACCCTAGTGCCAAGACCAAACAACAGATCTGTTGTTGGTACAAAGTGGGTGTTCAGAAACAAAACTGATAGTGATGGCATAATTACAAGGAATAAAGCAAGGCTGGTTGCAAAAGAATATTCTCAACAGGAGGGAATTGATTATGATGAAACATTTGCACCAGTTGCTAGATTGGAAGCCATAAGGATATTTTTGGCTTATGCTGCTCACAAAAAGTTTACTGTCTTTCAAATGGATGTGAAAAGTGTTTTTCTCAATGGAGAATTGGAAGAGGAAGTAAAACTTCCAAATCATGTCTACAGGCTTGATAAAGCACTTTATGGCCTTAAGCAAGCTCCAAGAGCATGGTATGAGACTTTAGCTCAGTTTCTTCTGGAAAGTGGATTTAATAGAGGAACTATTGACAAAACACTGTTCTACCTCAACCATGGAAAGGACTTACTTTTGGTGCAAATATATGTTGATGATATCATTTTTGGTTCTACAAATGACAAACTTTGCAAGAAGTTTGCCAAACTGATGCAGTCAAGATATCAAATGAGTATGATGGGGGAACTTAGCTATTTTTTGGGCCTTCAAGTCAAGCAGAATGAAGAAGGCACTTTTATTTGTCAATCCAAGTACACCAGAAATTTGCTGAAGAAATTTGGAATGCAAGATTGTTCAAGTGCATCCACTCCCATGGCCACTGCAACAAAATTGGATAAGGATACTGGTACAATAGTAGATATTACTGATTAGAGAGGTATGATTGGTTCATTACTTTATCTAACTGCTAGGAGACCTGATATCATGTATGCTACCTGTCTTTGTGCAAGATTTCAAGTCGATCCAAGAGAACCTCACTTAACAGCTGTGAAAAGAATTTTCAAGTACCTTAAGGGTATAGCTGATCTGGGATTATGGTATCCTAGAGAATCAGACTTTAAGCTAATAGGTTACTCAAATGCAGATTTTGCAGGATGCATAATTGACAGGAAAAGCACAAGTGGAAGCTCCCAATTTCTTGGAGGCAGATTAGTTTCTTGGTTTAGCAAGAAACAAAAGTCAATTTCCACATCAACTGCAGAAGTAGAGTACATTGTTGCAGGAAGCTGTTGTGCACAGATTCTTTGGATGAAAAATCAGTTACTGGATTATGGGTTAACATACTTTAAAATCCCTATTTACTGTGACAATCAAAGTGATATTGCTATGACAGGTAATCCAGTTCAACACTCAATGACAAAGTACATCAGCATTGGGTACCACTTCATAAGGGAACATATGGATGAAGGTACAGTGGAATTGTACTTTGTTCCAACAGATCAACAACTGGCAGATATCTTCACAAAACCACTGTGTGAAGCTACTTTTACAAGATTGGTAAATGAACTTGGAATGGTTTCAGGTTCTTTCTCTAAATCTGCTTAGTTTATGTTCTGTTACATCAGACTTTATGATCAGTATTTACAGATATTACTATCTTTGTGTATAGTGTGCTTAATTTGAAATTTGCTTAAGTGCTGATTGTTGTCTGATGTGAATTTCTAAACTCTGATAGTGATATGCATGTTTCTGTGACTATTCAATCCAATGAGGATAACCGTGCTAGATGCTGACCTAGTAGTCTTTAATGTACTAAAGTCCCATGTTTGAAGTAATTGTTTATGTGGAAATCTTTTAACACAAGCAAATTCTGATATTGAGCTTAGTTGAAGTTTACTTTGTGTATCTTATTACTAAGTCAAAAACTAGAATAGTGCTTCTTATCTGTTAAGTTCCGAAGTTAGTAAACCTTGTGGATGTACTAAGTGCTGATAAACCTCACTTATCAAAATAAAAAAGAAAAGAAAAAGAAATAAAAATCAGGTACTCCTTTGAGATCTAGAGTAAAAATGTGGAAGGGAAGACCCAAGTGCATTGCCGGTATTAAGTAATATGCATTAGAAAAGCAAAATAAATATTTTCTTGGTGACTTTTCACACTCTATGATTACTGGAGAAATACTCCGATAATAGCATAAATTCTGATAAGCAGTCGGGACTCACTTACACTGAGAAGCCACTGTAAAATGGAATTTCAAAAGATGCATAAAATGAGCACAAAACAGTTGAGGTGGACTCATGCATGAATTCATTCTAAAGTAGACTTCAGAATAATGACAGATTTTGAGCAAAGTTCTTAGTTATGCCTTATCTCTAAGATGTACTGAAGTGAATCATACTTTAATCTTTATCTGATATTTAGCTTACTGCACACACATACACTCCATATGAATGATGAACATTACTGTGGTGATAAATGTTATTTTAGATGAACAGTTTAAGTGTCAGTTGCATAAATTCTGAGGATAAGTTATGATGGAAATTCTGATGATTAACTTTTGAAAAAACGAAATCAGTATTTATGTGAAGAATTACAGGAATATACATTCACTTTTCGAGTTAAGGAGCCATATTCTGATGACTGTTAAGTTCTGATATAAGTCTAAGTTCTGATATTAAATCCTGATTCTTTACTTGACTTATTTGTGGTTAAAATATGAAACAGTCATATTTAAAATTAGAATATGTTTGGGTGAAATATAAACAGTCAACATAATTTGGGTTAGTGGTACTCGTAAATGGATAGTAATTTTTACTTGTTTCGTGTGCTCATTAACTCCTGTTTTAAGCTTCCAATGGCTGTCATTATTGCTCATCAGTCTAGGGAGTCGAGGGGTCATCATTTTTACATGTAATTTTTGCCCAGTCCTCGCGTTCCTTGGTATTCCATTGGCTATTTAAACCAACGATTCATTCCAGCTAAAACATCCTTCACTTTCTCACAAACTCACTCTCTTTTTATTCATATCAACAAAAATGGCTGAGTTTGGTTGGTTTTACAACTATTGCACTGAAACTGTGCATATTTTTAAAAATGGAATTCCGACTGAATATCATATCAACAACATTCCTTATAATCTCTGGATTCAATTTCCAGAGATCATTAAAAATGACTTGTTGACTGTCCGAAGAAATCTTCATCTTCGTTATCTTCGTCAACAAGAATGGATCATCTGTCTTGCAGTGCTCTTCGTCAGCAGCAGAAGGAGTTAGTCGTTTGGCTTCTTAGCTTAGGACTAAAAGCTGTTGATGTTAGGAATCTTAGCTTAGGACTGTCTTGTAATTTTTGCATGTAATTCCTAAATTTCATCGCATGTAATCATCTGATATATTAATGAAATTTTGATTAATTACAAGATTTTGTCTCTAAAACATTTCATATTCTGATGACCTGTTAAGTTCTGATAAAAATCAAGTTCTGATGTTGACGTGGCAGTATTTATTTACGTGGTTTTTTTTTGGTCATTACCTCACTGGTCATATTTTTACAGAATATTGGTAAAGCAGTAATAATCATTTATTTAGTGGGAACAGTTTTTTTATATTTAAAAAAAAACTGAACATCCTTGATTAATGGGATTACTTGGTTAGTGGAACGGTTTTTTTCTCCTTGAAAACTGCATGTGATAAGTAATGATTACTGAATACCCGTGCCCATTAATTATCTTTTACTGATGCATGTCTGACAGGTGTCTCAACGGCTATTTTTTTACCGTGTATAAGTAAAAGAGAGAAAAGATTGTAACATCTTTTATTCACTTTCATACTCTATCTCTCTCTTTTTACTCTTATTCTGTAACACCCCCAAATCCGGGGTCGGGGATCCGGATTGTCACGAGTTCCATTTCCCTTAATAACACCCAATCTTAATAAATAATCAAATACTCTGTACTGTGACCCCACAATAAACACACACACCACAAGTTATAGTCTCAGAGATGATTATCCAAAAATAATCACAAGTCGTTTTATTCCAAAATTATATGTCAATACACCTTAAAAGGGTTTCTGAATAAATTTACATTTCTTTGCCATTATTACAATTCATAAATATACATAAATCTGGTGCATCAAAAGTTGAAAGCCTAGCCTATTGGTAGCTCCTACCTCAGCTACAGCGACATCAACGCCTATAGGAAACTACGGAACGTTTCCTATCCGCTCACGAATTGGGAGCTTGGTCCTGTTCATCTTGTCTATCTGATGTTGTGTGATGAAAGAAGAAAGTAAGGGTGAGCAACAAGCCCACCAAAATAATATGTATACTGATTAACAATATATGAGCATACTCATAGTACTCATGAAAGTCTTGGTCAAAAGAAATGAACCAAGCTGATATCTTAACGCGACCAAGTCGCAAAATATTCAGTATATATATATACATATATATATACTTTTCACAATCTTTGAAATCCTCTGACATGTATAATATACACAGAGTTCCAGTTTATAACTGTATAAAAATATCGTTGCAAGGTGATCTCATATATCTAATCTTGTCTCAACGTTTTTCTGAAAATCTTTGTTATGCATAAGATAATCATTTACTAGATATAAGTTTAAAAGATGAAGTTACAAGATACTCCAATATACGTATTTATTTTCCAAATACTGCTTGAACTACCACCGTTCAAGTTATAATGAGCTTTCAACAGTTCATCACATAGATGAGACTACAAGACAAGATTTGAATAGATTAAATCTTTAAAATATCATCAAAATAAAATGAAGTTATGAGATACTTCATTTGATGCAAACATCATTTTGAATACTTGACCGTGCCAACACTCAACAATCGCCCAACCGTAGCCTTTCTATCGAAGTGCTCTGGGTAGTGTTGCAGAAATATCCAATTGGATGATGAACTCATTACGGGAGTTTGCCGTGCCAGGAAGACCACTTACGATGATCAGTCGTAGTAGTGCAACCCCACCATTTTCTACATGTAGAGGAGAACCTGTCGGATTTACTTGTCAACCGAACACTGGACTCCTAAGGAATGGACCGTCTTAGCGGAACTTCCGGGCCATTTGGGCCAATATAATAAGGCTGGGCCGGCGCTACTCGACCACTTACGCCACTCCTAGTTCAGATGAAATCCATGACTCTAAAACGTAAAGCTCGTTCCCCCTTTCCCCAAGTAGAAACTTGTTGATACGGCTCCACCAAGAAGTCATATCTAGTTGGAAAGGAGAACTCACCGATATTTCCCAGGCGATGCCTGTTAATGGATTAACTTGTTCCAAGAATTTTACTTCCCGAGTGTTGGGTAAGTAATCAAAAATTCTTTTATCAAAATAGCAACCTTGTTGCGAATATACAATACACCACAGAGTCGGATCCCTCAGGTTTTGAGCGAGTATTTAAATCCCCTTCGAAAGGAGGATCTTAAATATAAAATTGAGTTTGGGATCCGCTCTAACTTTTAAAATCATTTTGAAGACTCGCAAAATATTTTTAAGAATGTTTGGAGTGATGCTGATTTAATAAAATAAATCAGTCCCAATATATTAGGAAATATCTGAATATTTAAATAATATTCTCATAAAGAATAATATTTATAAAAATAATTGAAGTAGAAGTTTTAAAACTTATACTTGCAATGAATATTAAATAACCAAAGATATACTTATACGAAAGTACTATCTTTATTTGAATAATCAAAAGTGAGATTGATCATCGACACATTATTCCTTAATAAAATAAAGAATAATAATTAGTAATTAATCGGAGTCATAAGTCCTCGAATGAATATTCAAAATAATATTCATTAATAAAATAAATGGAGTCATAAGCCCTCGAATGAATATTCAAAATAATATTCATTAATAAAATAAACGGGGTCATAAGCCCTCGAATGAATTTTCAAAATAATATTCAATAATAAAATAAACGGAGTCATAAGCCCTCGAATGAATATTCAAAATAATATTCATTAATAAAATAAACAGAGTCATAAGCCCTCAAATGAATATTCAAAATAATATTCATTAATAAAATAAACGGGGTCATAAGTCCTCGAATGAATATTCAAAATAATATTCATTAATAAAATAAACGGAGTCATAAGCCCTCAAATGAATATTCAAAATAATATTCATTAATAAAATAAACGGAGTCATAAGCCCTCGAATGAATATTCAAAATAGTATTCATTAATAAAATAAACGGGGTCATAAGCCCTCAAATGAATATTCAAAATAATATTCATTAATAAAATTAACGGAGTCATAAGCCCTCGAATGAATATTCAAAATAATATTCATTAATAAAATAAATGGAGTCATAAGCCCTCGAATGAATATTCAAAATAATATTCATTAATAAAATAAACGGGGTCATAAGCCCTCGAATGAATATTCAAAATAATATTCATTAATAAAATAAACGGAGTCATAAGCCCTCGAATGAATATTCAAAATAATATTCATTAATAAAATAAAGTTATCGAATAAACCTTATTTGATTCATAGTTTTGAAAACTATATCAATATATATATATATAAATAAATATATATATATATATATATATCATATACTCGAGAACATCTACTCCCGGTTTTAGAAAAGGGTTCACCTTTGGGTCCCCTATACTAAGGGTATACGCAACTACTGCTTATCTCTAGCATAGGTATTATGCAACTAATAAGCATTTGAACCAACAGATATATAAATCAAGGATACGAAACAGGCATGCATATATACCATATCACATGCTACAATATATCGCAAGAATTTGCTAATAACAAATATGCATTTATCACAAGATAATGCATATACATATGTATATATCACAACAACAGTATAACGGGTAGAAAACTTGCCTGAGTGCTCCCGGATAGACTTAAGCTTAGAGTGGGTCCGGTAACCTATGAACAACAATATAAGTCAGAATTAAACCCCGGTCGCTTAAGAAACTAGACTTTAACCATTTAGAGTCCTAACGTTCGCTTTCGCGCTTAACGATTCACTTAAGTCGCTCGAGTACTCTCGGCTCCACCATTTTTAATAAATTAACCATTAAGGGTTTTAAGGCTATTCTTTCATGAGTACCTTACCAACTGCCTAATCCAGTTAACATAATTGTTTCATACCCCAATTAGTCCTTTAAGGTCCTTAACCAAGGTTTCAAAGTAAGGTGAGGGGTAATGGTTCGGTCGCGAAACGCCGTTACTTAAAACGGTCGTTTCTCCTAAACCCTACATCGGAATCAAACGAACTACATATCAAAACGAAGCTCCTAACATGAACTATCTAAACATGGCAATGGTCAAAACCTATCAGGGAGTTCTCGGGTCCTAATGTTATGAACAAAAGCAGTCTAAAGTAAATCGGACATTACGACGGCTATGTTTACGCGATTTCCCAATTTTATACCATCCCAATTCAACCACCAATCAATCCCAATCCATTCATACAACCAAAATCCATCCTCATTACATCATAACAGCCCCAATCAACTCAATATTAACAATTTATACTTAATCTTAAACTTGAATTTAACTATACTTAAGTCCTTTAACCAAACCATAAGATTTCAACCTTCAATTCACTACCATTCCAACCCAAACTCTACACCAACAAGCATCAAGCTACTCTTTACCATAACTATCAAAATCCTCCTAATATACAAAGTAAAGCTAGGGTTTGGAGATGTTATACCTTCCTTGAAGCTTTTAATCAATGAAAGATCCTTGGAATGCCCATGGAAGCCTTGATCTATGCTTAAGCTACCTTGAACTTTCATAAAAAAATCAAGAAACCAAAGTTATTTCTTGAAGTTTACTATTCACCATCTTCTTCCTTGATTTATTGGAAGAGATTGTGAAGGAATTAGAAGCTTAAACTTATAGGATATCCATATCTATGTACAAGGAACCTTAGATAATTACCTTGTGATTTAACAATGCTTGGAACTTGATTTTTGATTTTTCTTCCTTTGAAAAGAAGAAAAAGCCGAGAGCAATGTTGAAGGAATGAAATAATTTTGTGTTTGCTTTGATTTGTTTTGGCTAGCTTGGTTGTTTTTGTTTTGTTTTTGGGTAATTACCTTTCTAACCTTGACTTTGTGTGGTTTTAAATCAACCACATCTCCTTCCCCTTATGTCATGCTTATGTCATGCTTATGATGTCATCATCCCTTACTTGCCCTCTTCTTATTGGTTGGATGACCTCATCATCCCTAATCTCCTTGATTAACTTCCTAATTGTTTGCCTAATGACCGCTGATCTGTTATACGGTTCGCTTAACTTTCGTTTTCGTTTATCGTTTGAGGGATCATACCCGGGATCTTATTACTTGGGTTTCCTTAACCTTTCTCAATACATTATATTCATTTTATGATCCTCTCTTATAATCCTTTAATTTAAATCCTTTTTATCCTGTTACCTTATACTCAATTCTTTCCGTATCTAGTGGATTTCCGGGAAAAATCAAAGTGTTCGGAATTGGATTCTGACGATCTTTACATACACTTATATGTCATATAGAGTGCCAATAAAATCTCAGAATATCCATAAAAGAACCCCTACCTAGTGTGGCATGAAAAGTTTTCTCATTCAGCAAAAACACTATTCATAAGGGTTTCAAAAATTTTCCAAAAATTGGGGTTATTACAGTCTCCTCTCCTTAAAAGGATTCCATCCCGGAATCAGATAGAAAATGAATAGGGATACTCTCTTAACATTGCACTTTCTAACTCTCGAGTAAATTTTCCCATATTGTGGTTCTACCATCAAACTCTGACTAGTTTGATAACCCTTCTCCTAAGCACTTGTCCCTTTTCGATCTATAACCCTTCCTCGTTGCTCTATATAGGTTACGTCGGGTTGCATGTCTATGCGCTCATATGCCCCTATTTATCTGGCATCCGAATTACACTTCCTTAACATTGATACGTGAAACACGTTATGACTTGCTACATGTTCTGGGGTAAGGCTAGTTCATATGCTAACTTCCCAATACTTCTTAATATATCCAAGGGTCCGACAAATTGTGGACTTAGCTTTCCTTTCTTTCCGAATCTCATCAATCCTTTCCAAGGGTTTCCAAAGGGATACCTTTAACAACACTAGGTCCCCTACTTCCTATTCTTTGTCCTTCCGTGTCAAATCAACATACTTCTTATGTCCATCTTGGGTTACTATCAGCCTTCCTCTGATTAGATCTATTATATCCTTGGTCCTTTGGACTACTGCGGGTCCGAGCATCTTACGCTCTACAACTTCATCCTAACATAAGGGAGATCGACATTGTCTTCCCTCAAGGATCTCATAAGGTGATATCTCAATACTGATATATGATCTATTGTCGTAAGAAAACTCAATCCGTGTTAAGTGATCATTCCAATTTCTTTCAAGTCTATTGCACAGACTCTCATTATAGCTTTTAGCATTAGAGCTTTTGCTTCTCAATACCCATTCTTTTCCAGTTCGTAATCGCTACTACCTTCCGTTCCTAATATTATACTGGTTATACTTTTGCTCGTTAGCGTTCTATAACCTTTTAATAACCTCGTCAACCTTAGTATCACGAATGTGTTTCCATTCTGAATACCACCACAACTTTACTACTCCTTTTTCAGCTGCTTCTATCTTCGAAAGCTTAATCCTTCATATAGAAGTAAAAGAATTTATTGAGAGATCACTATGATCATGAACACTTGTTATATCGCATAGTTAGTACAGAAGGTGGCCAGCCTTTAGTACTTGAAAAGCAATTAAACAATAGATGGTATCCTACTAGGCTTCTATCACACAGATAGATAGTCATTCGGCAATACCTTCCCTTCTAGAAGGGTTGTTCTTCTCGGCTTATATGAAATAAAAAGGAGAGAAAAGAACGAACTGAAGAGAATTGTCGCACGCATTTCACATGCTTAAATATTTTTGCTATTCCGTCCATCATTCTATGGACCCATGCTCTTCCTCGAGCTTATACACAATCACCTTTGAAACTCCCTCGACATTGAAAATCGAATCTGGGATCTCATTCTAGACATCATCATTACTAGAATTCTATGCTTGCATCGCAACCTTCCTCGTACAGTCATACGACCTTCTATTGATAAGGAGGAATAAATATTCAATAGGTAAATAATCTACTTAATTAGTCTATTCAATGATAACTTATACATCACCACGACCCGTTAGTGGTACTTAATCTCAACATCCATTCCAATACAACTCTCATGGTTGTAATCAGCTCATTACTTGCAGAATCATTGCTGCATTACTATGGTCCACTACTGACCTACTGTCGTCATTCACATTCCATAAAATCTTAATATCTAACCATACGGAGTCCATACCTGTCGTATCAAATTCTTCTAAGGAGTTAACATAATCACCATTCATGATTCATGAAGAACACTCCAGATCCTGATGTACTTTCATGACATGAAGCAGATAAAATTGCAGAAGAGTTTCAATCAAAGCAACGATAGCAGGTTAATACCATTCTTAATCATATGCCTTCAATAGAAGACTTAACTCAAAGGTTCGTTTAGTCCTTTTTGAAACATGGTCCTGGATTATTCTCAAGATAGGACCTTCTAAGATAGATAGCCCGCTCATGGCGATTACGCGAATTAAACCTTTACCAGCTACTAGTACGGTTGGGTATTGCACAGTCATCAGAAGGAATGTCAATCTTCCAAACCATAATACAACCTTCATAGCTTTAACCATCATCACTGTATTCCTTTGGCACAAGCGCCTATAATTATCCTCTTACCTTTAAAGTGTCGGCCACCTCTTTGGCCTTTCCTGATAGTAAAATTTCCTTACAGTCAATGTCATTTTAACCACCTCCAAATAAATTTTCTACCTCATTTCAATCACAGCTTATGTGAAGATGTTTTCCTTAAAATCAGATGAGTAAAAAAAAAATATCACCATTTTTCCATAAGTTATTGCCTCAGTCTTTAGAGGTTAATCACTGTCACGACTGACTTTTAATCATACTTAGAACATCTTTTTATCTTAAGTCCTAATTGCCCTGAACAATTTCGACCATTACTGGTTCGATCCATACTTTCTCGTGGTTTAACACGTGCCCCACTTGGCATCATTATAATTTCGTCACATTTCCTTTATCAACATTTCTATTCTTGAGAATTTTAAATATTACCTTTCTCCATGTAAAACCTCTAAGGTTATCCTTGAATCGTTCCTCCTGTATTCCCTAGATACAGGGCATATCAAAATACCATTTATTTATACCAGAATCATTGTCTATATACTTCTGAAAAAATTTCTCCACCTATTCTTAAAGGTTGTTATTACCTAAATCCTTTCCAATTCATACTGTCAAAACTCATACTATCCCTATTAAGGGTGAAATGCCAACCTTTATGCATTCCCCTAGAATTCGCTTTTAAGTTACCGATGTTCTATCCTTAATTCCACCTTTAAAAAGGTACATGCATCCTTCCATGGATAAATCAAGTCATATATCCCTAATAAGGGTGTCTTATTCAATCATTCCCACCTCGATAGTATATGCCTAATTTCACAATAATATCTGTATTCAAAATGAGGTCAATCAATATGGCCTCCAAAAGATAACAACGGTTATCCGCTTTTCTTGCCTAATTTGGTAACGATAACAAGGATGTTCTGGAAGATATTGGTCGTGTTCAATGTGAACCTCTTCTTAATAATTCCTTATTTACTTTTGTTGTTTATCTCAACAGTCACCTCAATGTTGGGATATCTTTCATACCTGGCGTCTCCCTTTCTGGGTATCGAGCCACCGGTCTTACACTTCACATTCTTGAAGGTCGCTTCCTTCATCCAATTTTCCTAATTTCTTACTTCCTTGTCTCCTCAGTCTATCTGCGTCTCATTATTTATCCTTCGAACTATTTCAAGGTTTCCTCGAATCCTCCCAACTTACAGGGGATAAAATATATGTATCTCTTATTCCTTCAATCATCAACTTTAACTCATGGTGAATCACCCTCATCCTGACGATTACATACTTTTCTATTTCTATTGCTACAAGTCTTTAGGGTTTCCTCATACCCAACTCCCTTATCATTCCTCAAACTCTATTGCCTTTATATTCCTTTCCACTTCAGTTTCTTTTTATTTTCCTTTCTCTTATCATTATTTCATGAACCCACTAATCATTGACTTCAAGCATCACATCGTTCTGGGATTCTTGTCATCAGAACGAATCTTGACAATTTTTACAACTTAGCTTCATATTTCATCATACTCGTCCGCCTTTGTTCTGACTCTAAAGCGTTTACACTATCTCCATAACCTTGGGAATTACTTTCCCGAAACAATTGACTGAACTTTAATCAGTTTATTCTAAAATCTGGCTCCGTGCCTTTCTTGGTCTTTCACCAGTGGTGGCCCTTCTCTTAGGAGGGTAAGTGACAAAAATAGTCTTTTGTGATTCGTCCATCATTTAGAATCTCAAATGATTCCTATATTTCCTTTAGCCAGGCTCTTGCCTCGACTGGTTCAGCTTGTTCCTTGGAACTCTAAGGGCTTAGCGACTTAAAGTTCCTAAAAGAATTTCTCACCGCATTGTTTCCTCAGGGTGGTGGTTGGGGATAATAGTCTAAGTTCTGTCTAGAAAGGTCCATAAATTTTCGTATAGGAGTACCGTCTCGGGTCTCCTTTCCTTACTCGAATTTTATTTCCTTAGTCTAAACATTCCCTCCTCCTCCCCATAATCGGGGTCCTCCTACATATTTTAAATCCTCATTTTCCACTTCATCATGTTATGGGTTCCTTCGATCTTGATGGCGACCTCCCTGACTATCACGTTCAGGGTTTGCTCTAAATTTTATTCCTCAAACTAGCTTTCATCTAAGATCTCATCTTTAAGCTCTTGAACATTTGGAACCCAAATTCTGTAGGAATACCTCATTATTCCCTTATCATCTTTCTCGGTATTAATCTCTTATCTATTTGTTGGCTCTCTGCCTTCATTCATCACTTTTTCTGGCACAATCTGTTCTTTTCCAATAATTTGAACTGTATTGCAATCTCAAACAGCTTTTCGGTACCGGCTCCGGTTACCTTCACTTCTATTTCCATTTTTTCAAAATCTCTTATAAACTCTCCAAAAGACATTATCATCTTGAGTCTCTCCTTTTCACTAAGGGCATCAGCCACCATATTGGCTTTCCCCGAATGATAAAGAATCTCCCAATCATAATTCTTGATTAGCTCTAACCGCCTCCTCTGGCGTATGTTGAGCTCTTTCTACGTAAAAATGTACTAGAGCTCCTATGGTTTGTGAATCTCGCACTTCTCTCCATACAAGTAGTGCCTCAAATCTTTAGGGCAAAACTATTGCCATGAGCCCAAGCTCATGGGTGGGGATATCGAATTTTAAATTCCCTTAATTGTCTTGACGCGTACGTGATTACCTTGTTGTGCTGTATAAGAAGCACCCTAATTCCTTATGTGAAGCGTCACTACACATCACAAAATCTCCTTTTCCATCCGGCAACGCCAACATAGGTGTCGTCACCAACCTTTGCTTCCGTTCTTGAAAGCTGTTCTCGCATTTCTCTGTCCATTCGAACTTCTCAGTCTTACGAGTAAGCCGCGTTAAAGTGGGCTACTATCTTTACAAACTTGAACGAACCTCCGGTAGTGACCGACCAATCCTACCTCTGGTAGTCGACCTAACCATGGTCATTAATTCATCAGTGGTCTTTTATTCATTCTTTTCAGGATCCCCCACGGGATCCTCCTTAGCAACAATCCCTTCTAGGACAACATCCTCAACCGCTATATCCTCAATATGAACATCATCCGATCCCGTGTTAGGACGCTCTATCGGATCCATAATATGATCTCCAATAAGTAATAAAACATCATCGCGTTGTTGCTCCTCAACCTCAGGGTTCGGAGTCCCGCTACCATATACGATAACGAACTACGCTTCTATCACGATATTTATAAGGGTTCCCATAAGGGTTTTAACTATCAGTACTACGTTAGGTACCCCGACTATGAACTTGGCAAGAGTTCTTATCATCTTAGTGAACTTATTATCTTAACGTCACATCATCTCTGAGGTTTATAACGCTTAGCTCTGATACCATTTCTGTAACACCCCCAAATCCGGGGTCGGGGATCCGGGTTGTCACGAGTTCCATTTCCCTTAATAACACCCAATCTTAATAAATAATCAACTACTCTGTACTGTGACCCCACAATAAACACACACACCACAAGTTATAGTCTCAGAGATGATTATCCAAAAATAATCACAAGTCGTTTTATTCCACAATTATATGTCAATACACCTTAAAAGGGTTTCTGAATAAATTTACATTTCTTTTCCATTATTACAATTCATAAATATACATAAATCTGGTACATCAAAAGTTGAAAGCCTAGCCTATTGGTAGCTCCTACCTCAGCTACAGCGACATCAACGCCTAAAGAAAACTGCGGAACGTTTCCTATCCGCTCGTGAATTGGGAGCTTGGTCCTGTTCATCTTGTCTATCTGATGTTGTGTGATGAAAGAAGAAAGCAAGGGTGAGCAACAAGCCCACCAAAATAATATGTATATTGATTAACAATATATGAGCATACTCATAGTACTCATGAAAGTCTTGGTCAAAAGAAATGAACCAAGCTGATATCTTAACGCGACCAAGTCGCAAAATATTCAGTATATATATACATATATATATACTTTTCACAATCTATGAAATCCTCTGACATGTATAATATACACAGAGTTCCAGTTTATAACTGTATAAAAATATCGTTGCAAGGTGATCTCATATATCTAACCTTGTCTCAACATTTTTCTGAAAATCTTTGTTATGCATAAGATAATCATTTACTAGATATAAGTTTAAAAGATGAAGTTACAAGATACTCCAATATACTTATATCTTTTCCAAATACTGCTTGAACTACCACCGTTCAAGTTATAATGAGCTTTCAACAGTTCATCACATAGATGAGACTACAAGACAAGATTTGAATAGATTAAATCTTTAAAATATCATCAAAATAAAATGAAGTTATGAGATACTTCATTTGATGCAAACATCATTTTGAATACTTGACCCTGCCAACACTCAACAATCGCCCAACCGTAGCCTTTCTATCGAAGTGCTCTGGGTAGTGTTGCAGAAATATCCAATTGGATGATGAACTCATTACGGGAGTTTGCGCGCCAGGAAGACCACTTACGATGATCAGTCGTAGTAGTGCAACCCCACCATTTTCTACATGTAGAGGAGAACCTGTCGGATTTACTTGTCAACCGAACACTGGACTCCTAAGGAATGGACCGTCTTAGCGGAACTTCCGGGCCACTTGGGCCAATATAATAAGGCTGGGCCGGCGCTACTCGATCACTTACCCCACTCCTAGTTCAGATGAAATCCATGACTCTGAAACGTAAAGCTCGTTCCCCCTTTCCCCAAGTAGAAACTTGTTGATACGACTCCACCAAGAAGTCGTATCTAGTTGGAAAGGAGAACTCACCGATATTTCCCAGGCGATGCCTGTTAATGGATTAACTTGTTCCAAGAATTTTACTTCCCGAGTGTTGGGTAAGTAATCAAAAATTCTTTTATCAAAATAGAAACCTTGTTGCGAATATACAATACACCACAGATCCGGATCCCTCAGGTTTTGAGCGAGTATTTAAATCCCCTTCGAAAGGAGGATCTTAAATATAAAAATGAGTTTTGGGATCCGCTCTAACTTTTAAAATCATTTTGAAGACTCGCAAAACATTTTTAAGAATGTTTGGAGTGATGCTGATTTAATAAAATAAATCAGTCCCAATATATTAGGAAATATCTGAATATTTAAATAATACTCTCATAAAGAATAATCTTTATAAAAATAATTGAAGTAGAAGTTTTAAAACTTGTACTTGCAATGAATATTAAATAACCAAAGATATACTTATACGAAAGTACTATCTTTATTTGAATAATCAAAAGTGAGTTTGATCATCGACACATTATTCCTTAATAAAATAAAGAATAATAATTAGTAATTAATCGGAGTCATAAGTCCTCGAATGAATATTCAAAATAATATTCATTAATAAAATAAACGGAGTCATAATCCATCGAATGAATATTCAAAATAATATTCATTAATAAAATAAACGGGGTCATAAGCCCTCGAATGAATATTCAAAATAATATTCAATAATAAAATAAACGGAGTCATAAGCCCTCGAATTAATATTCAAAATAATATTCATTAATAAAATAAACGGAGTCATAAGCCCTCGAATGAATATTCAAAATAATATTCATTAATAAAATAAACGGAGTCATAAGCCCTCGAATGAATATTCAAAATAATATTCATTAATAAAATAAATGGAGTCATAAGCCCTCGAATGAATATTCAAAATAATATTCATTAATAAAATAAACGGGGTCATAAGCCCTCGAATGAATATTCAAAATAATATTCATTAATAAAATTAACGGAGTCATAAGCCCTCGAATGAATATTCAAAATAATATTCATTAATAAAATAAACGGAGTCATAAGCCCTCGAATGAATATTCAAAATAATATTCATTAATAAAATAAACGGGGTCATAAGCCCTCGAATGAATATTCAAAATAATATTCATTAATAAAATAAACGGAGTCATAAGCCCTCGAATGAATATTCAAAATAATATCCATTAATAAAATAAAGTTATCGAATAAACCTTATTTGATTCATAGTTTTGAAAACTATATCAATATATATATATAAATATATATATAAATATATATATATATATATATCATATACTCGGGAACATCTACTCCCGGTTTTAGAAAAGGGTTCACCTTTGGGTCCTCTATACTAAGGGTATACGCAACTACTGCTTATCTCTAGCATAGGTATTATGCAACTAATAAGCATTTGAACCAACAGATATATAAATCAAGAATACGAAACAGGCATGCATATATATCATATCACATGCTACAATATATCGTAAGAATTTGCTAATAACAAATATGCATTTATCACAAGATAATGCATATACATATGTATACATCACAACAACAGTATAACGGGTAGAAAACTTGCCTGAGTGCTCCCGAATAGACTTAAGCTTAGAGTGGGTCCGATAACCTATGAACAACAACATAAGTCGGAATTAAACCCCGGTCGCTTAAGAAACTAGACTTTAACCATTTAGAGTCCTAACGTTCGCTTTCGCGCTTAACGATTCACTTAAGTCGCTCGAGTACTCTCGGCTCCACCATTTTTAATAAATTAATGATTAAGGGTTTTAAGGCGATTCTTTCGCGAGTACCTTACCAACTTCCTAATCCACTTAACATAATTGTTTCATACGCCAATTAGTCCTTTAAGGTGCTTAACCAAGGTTTCAAAGTAAGGCGAGGGGTAATGGTTCGGTCGCGAAACGCCGTTACTTAAAACGGTTGTTTCTCCTAAACCGTACATCGGAATCAAACAAACTACATATCAAAACGAAGCCCGTAACATGAACTATCTAAACATGGTAATGGTCAAAACCTAGCAGGGAGTTCTCGGGTCCTATTGTTATGAACAAAAGAAGTCTAAAGTAAATCGGACATTACGACGGCTATGTTTACGCGATTTCCCAATTTTATACCATCCCAATTCAACCACCAATCAATCCCAATCCATTCATACAACCAAAATCCATCCTCACTACATCATAACAGCCCCAATCAACTCAATATTAACAATTTATACTTATTCTTAAACTTGAATTTAACTATACTTAAGTCCTTTAACCAAACCATAAGATTTCAACCTTCAATTAACTACCATTCCAACCCAAACTCTAAACCAACAAGCATCAAGCTACTCTTTACCATAACTATCAAAATCCTCCTAATATACAAAGTAAAGCTAGGTTATACCTTCCTTGAAGCTTTTAATCAATGAAAGATCCTTGGAATGCCCATGGAAGCCTTGATCTATGCTTAAGCTACCTTGAACTTTCATAAAAAATCAAGAAACCAAAGTTATTTATTGAAGGTTACTATTCACCATCTTCTTCCTTGATTTATTGGAAGAGATTGTGAAGGAATTAGAAGCTTAAACTTATAGGATATCCATATCTATGTACAAGGAACCTTAGATAATTACCTTGTGATTTAACAATGCTTGGAACTTGATTTTTGATTTTTCTTCCTTTGAAAAGAAGAAAAAGCCGAGAGCAATGTTGAAGGAATGAAATAATTTTGTGTTTGCTTTGATTTGTTTTGGCTAGCTTGGTTGTTTTTGTTTTGTTTTTGGGTAATTACCTTTCTAACCTTGACTTTGTGTGGTTTTAAATCAACCACATCTCCTTCCCCTTATGTCATGCTTATGTCATGCTTATGATGTCATCATCCCTTACTTGCCCTCTTCTTATTGGTTGGATGACCTCATCATCCCTAACCTCCTTGATTAACTTCCTAATTGTTTGCCTAATGACCGCTGATCTGTTATACGGTTCGCTTAACTTTCGTTTTCGTTTATCGTTTGAGGGATCATACCCGGGATCTTATTACTTGGGTTTCCTTAACCTTTCTCAATACATTATATTCATTTTATGATCCTCTCTTATAATCCTTTAATTTAAATCCTTTTTATCCTGTTACCTTATACTCAATTCTTTCCGTATCTAGTGGATTTCCGGGAAAAATCAAAGTGTTCGGAATTGGATTCTGACGATCTTTACATACACCTATATGTCATATAGAGTGCCAATAAAATCTCAGAATATCCATAAAAGAACCCCTACCTAGTGTGGCATGAAAAGTTTTCTCATTCAGCAAAAACACTATTCATAAGGGTTTCAAAAAATTTCCAAAAATTGGGGTTATTACATATTCTCTCTCACATCTACTGACGATTTATCATACAGACATTTTATCAAACACCTTACAGACAACCTAATTTCTCACTTATTTCTCATGGCACCCAAGGATTTGATTGTAGATGGAGCCAAGTTTGTACCTAACAACTATGCTGTAATCTTGAACAAGGCTGAAGCTCCATCTGATTTGCACTTTGTGCAAGATTTTCTAGCAAATAGTGAGATTGGGTATGCTTTGACCCAACCTCAAGCCATTTCAAGCCAACTAGTTCTGGCGGACTGGCGGACTGGGCATTTTGATAATAGTGGTGCTACTGGTACTCCAAGCATCGTTTTTGAAATGAATGATGTTAAGCATGTGGTTACTCTTGGAGCAGTTCGTAAAGCTCTCCATATACCAGAAGGCTGTATTTTTTCAACAGTGGAGGAACCTGTTCTACAGCAGCTCATGGCCAGTTTGGGTTATGAGGGCAGTTTGGGAAAGCTTGAACAATTGAAAAGAGCAAAAATCAGGAAGGAATGGAGCTTTTTCTTCGATTGTATCACTAAGGCATTCGCCAATAAGTGCTCCAACTTTGATGCCATTCCAATTATGAGTCAGCAAATCGGGTATGCTATTATTCATCAAACTCACTTTGATTTTGCAAGTGTTGTGCTAGGTTTCATAGGGGATAGGATGACAGAAGATAGTAATGTAGTGTACTTTGCTAGATTCTGTCAGCTTATATATAATTTCTGTTGTGCTGATGAACCCCAACCTACCACTGATTTAATTCCACCCTTTAAGCTTGCAAAACGGGCTTTTAATGACTTGTTAAATGCTGACATTAAGAAAACAGTGGTTAGACCCTTACAGATACCTCAGTCTGTAAAACAGTTTCTTGTAAATGCTGATCCTCAAACCTACACTTCTGTTTATCCTGATGTTCATCCCACCAGCACATCCCAGCCACCATAACAAACATCAGAACATACCACATCTACACAAACACCTCAAACTTCTCAACCTCAACCTACTCAACCCTCCATCAGAACATATTTCAAACCATCACAGACATCTCAACCTTCACCATCAGCACATCCTGTGAGGCCTTCATCTTCCAAACCTAAGAGGACAAAGACTGTACCTCAGACACAACAGAAGAGAAGGAGGATTGTTCTGAGAGATGAGTCAGACAGTGAGGAACAGGTTCCAATGTCAGAACCTGTTGTTGAAGAAGCTGAGAAGGTCTCCTCTTAGAAGGATACTAGAATTGGGAGTTCTAAGCTTCTCAAAAGGCTTAGAAGGATGTATTCTGATGAAACTCCCAAAGTCTCTCCACCTTCAAAGAGATACAAGAAACAAAGAGCTCACAGGGACAGGGCTAAGTCAGTTTCAGAGGATGAGGAAGCAGCAGCTAAGGCAGGAGATCAGGAATCTCTGATCTCAAAGGAGCCATTTACTGAAGCTACTGCATCTACACCTCCATTGTCACCAATTCAGGAAACTGCTCATGACAGGGTATCTACACCTCCTGTGTCTCCTGTAATTCAACCAGTACATACTGAAGACCCAGGCACAAGTGCTGAGATTGATATTCACAACTTGATTGTGCCTGAGGTTCTGTACTTAGAAGCTCCACCAGCTCAAATCACTCCACCAACAACACCAATTCTTGATGCTGATTTCAATCCAGAATTGCCTACAACACCATCTCTGCATCTAGATACTGAAGGTCAGATGTTAGGTGAGCATCAGAATATGGTTATTGATTAGAACTTAGTTGAAGATCAGCACTTAGAGGATGATGTTGAAGCCTCAATAGCCACTCATACTATTCTTTTATCAGAAGAAGCTGATGATGCTGATTCTATAAGTTCTGATGCTGCTAATAAAGAAACTACTGGTGAAGCTGCTGGTAATTTAGATGTTAATGCAGCTGGTCCATCAGGACATGCACCTCAACAAACTGTTCATAAAGCTGAGATAGTCAAGAAGTTTGTTACAGGGGAAACACCAGTAGCTTGGAGTGAAACTCCTAGAGGACAGGAGTGGACTAAGGAGTGGAACACAGTTACCTTTGTTCCTTCTGAAAAGATTCTTGCTGAGCATCTTGCAAAAGCTGATGAAATGCTGATAAATGATGATTTCAAGGCACAGCTGAGAGTTACTGCATTGAGTACAAGGCACCTTCAAGGTCAACACTCAATAACTCATGAAAAGGTGAATAAAATTCAAGAAAACTTGATCCAGCAAGATATGAATCTGAAACTTGAAAAGAAAAGGTTTTTCCAGCCTGCCTTTGACAGAATTGCCTACATTGAGAAAACCCAAGAGAAGTAACAGTCTCAGATTGATGAAATTTTGAAGAATCAAGCTTCTCATCAAAATCAACTCAATGAGATCCAATCCTCAGTGGAATTGCTTGTCTATCTTCTTTTACCTGCTGATGCCAAAAAGGGGGAGAAAGTAATTAAGTCAAAATGCAAACCTATTAAGACACTGAAGGAAAAGGATGATGGAAAAGATGATCTGGGAAACTCTGGAATGGGTGGAGGTCATGGTCAAGGTAAAGGTATTTCATCAAGTAGAACTGGAACTACAAGTCAAAGAATAAGTTCTGATATTGGGAGAAGAATAACTTCTGATACTGGTAAAAGGATAAGTTCAGATGAACATCTGGAAATTGATGAGGAGATTTCAAGACAGTTATTTCTGAAAGAAAATCCAGGAATGGACTTTGAGAGTCTAAAGGAAGAAGAAGCTAGACTTAAGTTAGAAAAAGTCAACTCCAAATCTGAAGCTTCTGTTGTTGAAAAGAAACTTCCTAAGGCTAAAGGCATTGTGATAAAATAAAGGACAAATCCTAAGGCAACTAAGGCCAAATCACAAATGGAGATAGATCCAAGGTCCAAGGGCAAAGAGAAAGTTGGTGAACCTGTAAAGGTTTATGTGCCTCCTATGGATGAAGAAATATTTGTTGAAGATGCTAATCTTACTCTGATTTCAAATAAGATTTCTCAAACAACCTCTGACATGGCTCAAGTTGTTCAGAGTCAAGATATAGTAAGTTCTGATATGACAATGAAGCAAGCAACCTCTGACATGGCTCAAGCTGGCTTGATATCAGAAGATAAGTTAAAGGAAACCTCTGGCATTGCTCATATTAAATCCTTAAGGTTACTCCTACTAGGATTCACTAAAGCTAAACAGACTCAACCTTTGAAGACTGCAACAGGTGGTTTTGAAGCAAGAGTGGTTACAGGAAAGGAAGCAAGAGATAAATCTGGATTGGGTAGTGCTGATGAAAGAAGAGTGCAGAACACAGCCAATGATCCAACTTCCTTAAGTGAACCAGGTGTTGGAGCAACTCCTGAAAGATTGAATCAGCTTGAATCTGTACAGATGGTTTACCATACCTTCTTGAAAGAACACATCTTGTTATATTTCATGACAGATGGAAGGGTTTACCATATAAGGGAGAATGATATACCATTGAAGTATTTTGAGGAACAAGAACATGTTCTATTCTTACTTCAAGTGAAGAACAGATTAACAGAAAGTGCTGCAACTTATTTGAAGACTCAAATTCAAAGACAGAAGAAGCTTTATTCTGTAAAGTCTGACAGCAAATACTGTCTCAAGTACAGAGATCACAAGGGTGATATTGTCGAGATGAAGCCTAACTCTGCTAAGATTATAACTACCTTTCTGGGTTATAAGGCTGTGGAATTCAATCTTGAGTCTGACAAGGCATATTTGATCAGACTAGATCGGGACATAAGGAAAGCTAAAATAAATGATCTCAGGGTTGCTATCTTTCAAATTGGTGAAGATATAGTTGAATTGAAGAATGCTAAAAGGAGGATGATTGATGAACTTAAATATGCTGAGAGATGTTTGTTAAAGAACTATCTCAGAACAACTCCTGATATCAAAGAGATCAGTAATTGAAGCGAAGTCAAGATCTACAACTGCTCAAATTCTGATGTGTATACAGACTGAAGCTGTTATCAGAAGTTAAAGTTGGTAAAGCTTTAAGGACTGTAAGTTGTAGTTATCTAGTCAAATTCTCATGCATTTGTACTTAATGTTTTTGACATCATCAAATATTTGTTAAACTTGTATATTATGCTAATTTACAAGTTGGGGGAGATTGTTAGATATATTTGATAATGTCATCTCTAATATGATTTGTGTTTAGTTTTTAGATCTTACTTAAACAGGACAAATCAGTACTTAACTGGAAATCAGCACTTATACTGAAGTCAGTACTTAAGATATCAGAACTTAAGTGGTCAGAACTTAAGTTATCAGGAGATATTTATCAGGAGATAATATCAGGGCTTAAGGAGACTTTCAGATAAGGAAGACGGTTGATTGAAAGGAAAAAAGATCAAGACAAACGCAAGAAGAGATATGCATGAAGAAGGAATTCTATGAAGAATAGAATACTTGGAAGAAAAGATATCTGATTGATATATTTTAGGAAGCAGAATTATATTCCATATCAATTAGCGATTATCTTGTAACTGTGTAGTATATAAACACAGACATAGGGTTTACACCTAGCAGCTCTCGTGATAATTTGTTCATCACTGAGAGAGGACAGTTCCATATTGTAACAGAGTTTAATAAAGTTTGTTTTCTGTTACTTGTGTTCTTTAATTCGATTTGATTGTGATAATCACTGTATTCAACCCCCTTCTACAGTGTGTGTGACCTAACAATGTAAACCAAGCTCCTGACAGTTTCAAGGGGTTTGTGAAACTTTTGGCTGAGTCTTATCTTGCAGGAGCTTTGACTACAAATCTAGTCCTGTATCTAGATGTGCTGCATGAGTTCTAGACTATAGCATTAGTGAGGACTAATATGAATGACAACTCTCTTTCTATGGCGGTGACATGCAAAATTGGAGGCCAACTGATAGAGTTCAATGACATAGATGTGAATAGAGCTTTGGGGTTGCCAACTAAAAATCTGGTGGAGGTACCAACTTCTGATGAGCTGACTGAGTATGGACTTCATCAATTATGGTGGAAGAATCAACCTGTCAAGCTTAAACAGGACCAATCTAAGGAAGAAGTGGTCCTTTATCTTTGATTCTGTGGTAAGGGCCTTCACTTGCAGGAAAATAGGGTACGATAACATTTCAAGTGTTGTGCAAAAGCTGGTGTATTCAATTGCGCACAACAGACACTTGAATGTTGGTCTGTTGATCCTGGAAGAACTTGTAACAAGGCTAACAATGCCCCTGTCAGCTAGAGGTAAGGAAATTTTCTTTCCTAGATTTATTATGTCCACTTTAAATCATAAAGTAGCAGACATACACTTATTGAATGGTATAGATAGCACAAAAATAGGCAATTGTAAGCAAGTGTCTAAAATAATATTTGGCTCACTTACTACAAAGAATAAGGTAAATGTAAGTCTGAAAATCACTCCATTCATGTTGAGAGGTTTAGGACTTACCCTTACCCTATGCCTGACATGAGATCCAACATACAATCTAGCACAGCTATGATCCCTGAACCTGTGGAAGTACAAGCACAGAAACACCAACAGGGATCTTCCCAAGCTGCAATCATTCTTTCAAAAACTGTAGAAGCTAGGAAACCAACCACCTCATCTTCTCAAAAGGATGAGGTGAGTAAAAAGAAGAGAAAGGGGGTAACATTACCAGTTATAGCTGAGAGTGGTCAGGATATAGCAGAAGCTGAGTCACCCTTGGTCAAGAGATCCAAAAGAAGTAAGAAAACTGAGCTGATCACTCAAGCCTCCTCTGTATCCTCCCAACAGGATACAGTTGTAAAAGCACCTAGTAGTGAGTCTACACAGCCTGCACTTGAAGCAATTCAAGTGTATGGTAGGAGAAACAAGGATGGCACACACTGTGAGGGCACATCTTTTGAAGCTCCCTCATCCATTCAGGGGGAGCTGCCAACACTCACACATAAGCAACAATTTCTTATATCTAACATTTCTTCTCTTCCAACTACACTTGAATCTAATTCTCAAGTGCAAGAAAAATCAAGTGTCTTGGTTCAAGAAACCATGCTCACCACCCAGACACTACATTTAGATGGTGAGAGGCTACTAGCTGGGGTAGACCTTGATGACACCATAAAAACATGGGGGATTCATCAGTTTTTACTGAAGACCCCATAGAAACTCTAAATGGACCTTCATGTACAAATCAATCATCACAAACTATTAGGTTTGAGGGTAGTACTCCTGAGGGGGAGCTATCTAAATCCTCTCTAATTCAATTGGAGATTCCTCATGTAGGAACAACTCCCCTCAAAACCCTAGCAGAAATTGCCTTGGCAGTTGATGCTAGGAGTACAATTTCCAATGATCTCGTTATATGGAAGATCATGCCTCAGAAGAATTATGAAGAAGCTTGGAGTTGAATAAATATGTTTTAGGAAAAATATTCTAAGTCAAGATCACTAATACTCACAGATTTAGTGTTATAGAGAAGTCATTCGAGAACTACAGAATGACTTATAGAGAACTCAGGAAAGCTTATAGAAAAGTCAGAGATATCGACAAGCCAAATTGAAGACATAAAGATTGGAGATATCGACAAGTCATTTCTTCACTAGAGAACACAGAGTTATCGACAAGTCAACATCCATTAGAGAACTCTGAGTTATTGATAAGTCATATTCCACTAGAGAACTCCGAGTTATCGATAAGTTAAAATCCACTAGAGAACTCGGAGATATCGATAAGTCAAATTTGATTAGAGAACTCTGAGATATCAACAAGTCAAGAAGCCACTAGAGAACTCAGAGATATCGATAAGTCAAACTTAAGATATGAAGACTAGAGATCTCGACAAGCAAAATTCTCTTATAGAGAACTGGGAGACCTCTACAAGCCAAATTAACTATAGAGTACAAGAGATCTTGATAAGCCAATATACTTATCGAGATGTCAAGTTCTCTATAGATCAAACTGGAGATCTCGAGGTAAAATCTCAAAGTACAAAATTGCATATCAGTTCAATATCTAAGATTAACAATCAACAAACAATCCAAACAGTTGGATTGACAAGTCTACAAAAAGCAGCTTAAAGGATGTGCAAGATCAATGGTGAAGATTAACTGACAAAGGAAGATCAAAGTAAACACAGGATGTTAAGATATGCTAAGCCATAAATAGAATATATACTTTTCTATAAATGGAACTGACAAGTGACTATTTACCAAAGCTAATAGCATGTCTTATTGTACACTGTGTAAACCAGCAGTTAACTAAATTATAAAGTTAACACTGGTCCTTTAGTCAGGGTGACAATCTAGATATAAAATCTTGTAACACTCTCAAGAAGAAGCTAAGCTCTTTATCAACAAAGAGCCTAGAAATTTTGTAGCAAAACATTCTTAATTTTAATATAAAATTAAGTGAGTTTTGAAAGATTTGCGTTCTTTATTATTGCATATTTATATTCTGCATTAATACAATTCTCTACAAGATTTAAATTTACTTTGTTCAACCATAAAGATTCAAGAAAAACCTAAAAATAGTTAAAACGCATTCACCCCCCTGTGTGTTATTCATTTCCTAACAGTAACTTTTACTGATTGTGAAATATTATCGGACGACCATATATAGAAGTCCTTTATAAAAATTTCGAGTTCTATTAGTGTTCAGTAATGAATATGAGTGTATGTAAAAGTCGTCATAATACAAAAATGAGCACTTTGATTTTTTCCGAAAATCCACTAGACACCGAAGGAATTAAGTATAAAGCGTTGAGATTGAAGAAATTGAATCCAAGAATTATAAAAGAGGATGATTAAATGAATAAAAGATATTGAGAGAGTATTAGGAAAACCCTAACAATAAGATCACAGATATGTTTCCTCGAACGATCAAGCGAGATTAAATGATGAATAAATAACATAAGAAAGGGAAGCCAAATGAGAAAGAAATACATGTGAAAATTAGAAGAGAAAGGAGTGTAACATTTGGAGCATCAATGTGAAAAGAAATCAAAGGATCAAGCTTGATTACATCACTAGCAACTTGGTTAACAAATACTTGGAAAGAGGTGATGTAAGCTAGGTGACGTAAGCACTTTATTAAAGTGATCAAGATAGATATTAACCAAGTAAAATCACTTGGTCAATAATGCACCAACCAACCAAGCAAAGAAGCAAGAAAAAGATCACTTCTTCATTTTTTGAAGAAAAATCCGAGAGGAAAGTGGGGGTAGAAATGGAGGAGAAAGAAATGCCTGTATCTTGAGTTTCCGTTGGTCGATTCACGTGTTCTACCAGTAAAATCGAAGCCCTCGAGAAGCTCTACGCATATAGGGTAACCAATCTACTCACATACTTAATTCCCATACTCGTTTTTCATGATTTATAGTTAGGAGAATAGTAAACATGTTTGTTTTCTTGATTTTCATGGAAGATTAAGGTTGTTTGAGCATAAATCAAGGCTCCTAGAGGCTTTTAGTGACTAAACACACTCCAAGGAAGGTATAAAACTCTTGAAATCTTAGTATTCAAGTTGTGCTGAATTATTTTTAAGTATATGTTTTGAGAATTGTAAATGATGAAAGTATAAAACATGTTTAAGGTTATGATTATCTAAGTTAGTATGATGATGGTTGTTGTTGGTTTATCCATGATTGGTGCTAGTTATAAATTGGTATTCTTGAGAGATTTTGACTTATAAAAGTTGTTGATGATGGATTCTTGGATTTTTGGTTTGATTGAGGATGTTTTGTTGTAGATTAAAATTTGGAAATCGTTAGTTTATAGCCGTCGTAATGCCCGATTTTATACTACCCTGTTTGTGTATAATTTTGGAGTTAAAAAACATATTTTGAACATCACTACTGCCATCATCAGTTATCAGCTTTGTTTTGATATGTAGATCATTTTAATCGGATTTACGGTTTATGAGAAACGATCATTTTAAGTAAGCGATGTTTCGTGAAACCATTCCTTCCTTACGTGTAGCTTTGAAACTATTTTTGTGACCCCTAAAGAACTTGTTGGATCATGAAAATTTTATGTAATGTGTTAGAGGAAGTTATTAAGGCTCTCACGAATGTTTCATGTTAAAAAGATTATTTTTTTGATTTTATAAAAATGATAGAGTCGAGGGTGTGCAAGCGAGAAATGTAAATCAATGACTTAAAAATGAGCGTTCATATATATATATATATATGAGCGTTAAAGCTTAGATTCATAAGCGATCAATGACTAATATTGATTAATGTTATTGCTTATAGATTATCAAACTAACCCAGGACCCTTGCAGTCGCATTCGCATTTGCAGTGGCATTTGCATTCGCATCACTGAGGCAAGACTTTTATCCTTTAACTGTTAACTTCTTGACCTTATGATATTATTCGTTATAAAGTGTATATATGTATATATATAAATGTATAGAGTAAATATAAATTGAGAATTATTTCGAGGTATGAATGACTACCCTAAGTTATGTACATATAAGGACTTGTTAATCCTTCAAATGGGAAGATTGTTCATTTGAATATTTTCATTATGTCGACTGGAAGCCGGCCTTTCTTCTGACGAATATCATCTTAGTTCGAAGATTGTTCCTTTGAATATTATACGATTGTATAGTATTCCTTTCTTGATTATCAGATGTTGAGGTATTTAATCTTATTAAATACCAGAATGAGGATAACAAATAATTTTATCGTAAATTAAACTCGTAAGGATAGTATGTTTGTAATTCATTATCTATCTATTCTTCAAAACTGTTTGGGAATAATGAAGGATTTAAGATGGATTTCTATAACAATTAATTATTTAATTATTATTTAAAAATTCTTTGAAGGATTAATTAATTATTTAAAAAAATTACTTTCTTTAGTTTAATTATTTTGAAATATTGGTTAAGGAATCTTAATTGATATTCAAATAAAGGCTGAATCTAAAAGTACCATTTTAATCGGAGAGTAAGAGATTATTAAATAACTTAGCAATTGTTAAGGCTTCCTGGTCAATTCGAGAATGTTCTTTGATTAATAATATTCCTTAATGGATAACAATTAATGTGATGACTATAGAGATAAATAACAATAATAATGAGAATAAAGAGATAAGAATGATGTGATGGATATAGAAAAGATTGAGTGGTAATTATGGAATTTGAAATATGGAATGATATGAATGGATTAAAATGAAAAGTAAAGATTTTTGATAATTCATGGGACTCTGTTAGTGCGGGTATCATTGTACATGATGTCCTAGCAGATGCGGCCGGAGTGGTCAGCGTACAACTAAAACTAGATTACGGTCGACATGAACATCGGTACCGTGGATTGAGAATACAGGAAATGCGGTGCTTCTGAGTAAGCGGTCGTGTCTAGTCGGTCTAGCTAGTACCCGGGTGCTGCCAAAGGATGTGACAATTTTCAAAAGTGATATTGTCCATCATAAGGGCAAGTATGAAAAGTGTTCTTGTCCTGGTCAAATACGAAAAGTGTTCTTGTCCATCTACTAGTAGTAAAAAGGTTCCTCGGAAGGACATGATTGAAATGACTGATCATCGTTTAATTATATCCAGTTGGTTGGAAGTCCCAGTTCCTCGAAAAAAATATTTAAAATGTTATAAATTGAATTTTCATAGATAAATGCCGATCATAAATATAATAAATAGATTTACTTATAGCTAACAACATATTGGATTGTTAAGGTTGTTTGGTAATGGAACATCTTAAAACTTACGTTGATTGTTAAAACAGGGAATGAGTAATTGTTGTTATTAAATTTATATTACAGCTAAGTGCTGGAAAATGTTATATTAATGATCGATTGAATGAAAAGTATATCCTGTAGTAACTTGAACTATTGGAGAATTATAAAATGGTTTGAGGTTAATAAAAGATGTTGAGATTGAGGAACAATATAAAGGGTATAAAGGTTTGATTCTTTTCCCTATTACTCCTATTGAAGTATATTCTATTTTTATAAGTTGATAATTATTGGTAGAACTTACTGGGCATTATTTGCTCATTCTTGTTGTTTCATCTTCCAACCCCATAGATAGCAACGTGGCCGTACCATCGACGAATAGCAAGGAAGTCGGTGATATATACTAGTCCATATGACTGGCTTGAGGTAAAGGATTAAGCTAGTAGGTGACTAGTTATCCTAGCATGTTTTGTATAATTAAATCACGTAAATTGTAATAACCCTTAGGTTAATTCTATATTTGACTGTTGATTATACTTCATCTAGAAGTAATAGTCGGTAGTATATCTAGAAGAGATATTTGGAAGAATGTAATAATTATTGAATCACTGTATTTTTTATGATTCAGTATTGTATCGATGCATTCTCTGAGATTATAACCTGTGTGTGTGTGAAAGATAGGGGTCAAGATATGAGTAATTGTGTGTTGATGAGAAGTATAGAGGAAATGTTTTGAAAAAGGATTGTAAAGTTAATCGTGACAACCCAGATTCCTTACCCCGGATTTTGGGGTGTTATAGAATGGTCTCAGATCAAAGGTATAGTACTCAGAGACGTGAGTGTAAGGAACTTAGTTATAATTAAGAGGACTGAGAATCCATATCGGATTTATAGTCGTACTACTGGATGTAGTACTGATAGGTGATAGAAAGATGTGAAACCTTGAGGGAAGATTTACGAACAAGAACTATTAGGCTCCTTATTATATTATAGGGGACCCCAAATGACTCTGTCTCAATAGAGTGAGACATAGAATTGATTTATATGGATGACAGAGAGCTTATAGAAATGTTAGAGACTGAGATTGATATTGATACGTTTACTTTGGCCCAGAAATAGGGGCACTAAGAAAGTTTGATAGAGCAAGACTCAAGCATCAAGAGAGAGATAAGATGGCTATTTGCCTTTGTTCCCCTTTTGATTAGAGTACCATATGAGGTCGACCCTTCTAGGGCACAAGGAGAGGATTTTGAGAATGATAAGAAGAGATTTTGAAATTTTTATGAATTATCCAAGACATTGATATAAGATATGGAGTAGAATTTCAAGAGGCAGTTGAGGTAGAGACAGTAAGTGCCAATACCATTGGATGACTCAAATATCATGAAGTTTATTGCTCTTAGTCCTGTATAATTGCTCTGAGGGAAACAGTATGTATGAGGACTAAGACCTTTAAATTCACCGTACAATTAATGTTACTTATTACCTGGAATAGGTTAAGGAATTATTTTGTATGTGAGATTTTAAATTCCATGCGAATGACGATTTCACTAGGGATAGAGTTTACTATAGTATTGAGGACATTGCTTCCTTTAAGGAAGATTTATTATATACATTGAGAATGTTATCAGGAATATACCTTGTATGATAGACCATGATGGATTACCTTAGAAAGTAAGGATATTGGGAATGGATGGTCTGACTTTAATAAAGTTGTATATGGGTGAAACGAGCGAGACGGTGATCTCAGAATCTATGAGAAAAGAAGACCAGTGGGTCTGGAGATGGGACTTGATAGAAATCTTAATAGAAATTATGCATATATTAATTCATTGATCTTTGCTTTCTGTTGAGATATCGAGTAGACAGCTGTAGACATGAATATGAAACAATTATAAGGGAATGACGAATATAGTTATGAAAACCTAAATTATAAAGAGACTTTATTAAAGCTATATATGATTGCCACGAATGAAGCGGTGATTTTGGAACCTACATGAGGAAAAAGACCAGTGAGTCTATGGTGAGTCTTGATAAGACTATTATAAGAGACTAAGTATATAGTTACTTCAGTTTAGAAAAATGATGTGGTAGAAGTCTTATTTATATACTAGATTCAGGGAGATATAAAATTATTTTTTTTCTTAAGTGGATTATATTTATTTTTATTAAATAATTTTGACGCTAAAATGGAAATGGATCGAGTAAGGTGATCAGTGGTTAGGAGATGATTGAGAATATTTTTAAAAGATGTAACCTAAAGGTGGAATTATTGTAAATGTTTTGGAAACTTCAGAAGTATGCCACTCAAACAGAGAGTTACAAGGGTACGCTATGAACCAGAGAATGAAGCTAGTGAAAAAAATAGTACTTCAGACGGAGATATCCCTGAAGATTATAATGAACATGATGATGAGCATTACGAAGAAGAAAAGGAACAAGACATCGGGAACCAGAGAGGTGACCCAAAAGTAAATCCCGTGGACCAATTTATGGACTTGCTGAGGCAGAATTTAGATCGCCACCCAAACCTACGGAAACTACCTATTTCCCAACACACTATGGTCAATTCCTTTCAGGCCTTTAAATCACTGAAACCTCTTGAGTTTGAGGGAATAGCCGACCCTGTGGTAGCTATGGCCTGGCTGAATGAATTAGAGAAGTTCTTTGAGATTATGCAGGTAGATGAGAATCAAAAAACTATTTTTACTGCCTACTTACTAAAGGGAGAGGCAAATTATTAGTGGGAGTCTAAAAATAATATAGAAAGGGATGGAGTGGTGATTTGGGCTAGGTTTACCAAGTTATTTTTGGAGAAATATTTTCCCAGTTACATGGAGGGCGAGATGGAGCTAAAAAATTTAGAACTGAAGCAGAATAACTTGAACGTAGCGGAGTATGAAGCAAAATTTACTGAGTTGTCAAGATTCGTGCCATAATTTATAAATGTTGAAGCAAAAAAGGCAAGAAGGTTTCAGCAGGACCTGAACCAATGGATTCAAAATAGGGTGTCTGTGTTAGAGATAACAAATTATGCTACCCTAGTACAGAAAGCTAATATTGTGGAGAAAGAAAGTGAGCAGGTACAGAAAGATAGAGATGATGGAAAGAGAAGGTTTGAGAGTCAGAAGGGAAGTTCCACTTGTAGGAATCTTCCAAACAAGATTGTTAAGGGACGAGCATCCTAAGTTAGAAGAAATCCAGAGGCTACGAGATCGAAATGAATGAGTGTTGGCAAGAGCAGCAGGAAGCTCAGGGGATCCTCGTCAGGACGGTCAAGGACCCCACTGCCAGATTATAAAATATACGGGAGAAAGCATAGAAGGGAGTGTTATATGCCCAGGGTAAATTTTTCCACTGTGGACAAGTAGGGCACTATGCGAGCAATTTCCAGATACGCACTTCTAATAACAAACCCTTAAATTTTAGGTGTTACAAGTGTGTCTAGGTGCGCCATTTAAAGAAGGAGCGTAAAGAAATTAGACCAGCAGTATCAAGACGAAGTGTGGTTGCTTTTAATTAAGCACCAACAGCGAGGACCTTCAATATGGCGGTTAGAAACATTGTGCAAAACACTAATGTAATTAAAGGTATCCTTCTACTCAATTTCACCAATACACCTATTTTAACCTATTTGAGAACTACTAGATTTTGTGTGTATATGATTGTCCTGATTGTGAGTTAGAAATAGAAGTACAACGATCTAAGACATATGATTTTGGGATGTTAAAGCTATAATGGACATAGTTTGACTGATGCAAATGATCGATCAAAGTTTATAGAGAGGATCAAAGATTTTTTTTAGTGTGATATATGAATTTTATTGGGAGGTTAGTATCTTTAAGAAGAGCAATAAGTAATAAGAAATTCTCGTTGAACGCGACCAACTTCCAAAACATCCTTGATACCATTACCAAATTCTGTAACAAAAACAGTTAACCATTATTGTATTTTGGAAGCCATATAGATTGATCTCAGTTTGAAAAGGGTGAGAATGATTGAATAGATACCCTTATCGGAGTAGATGATTTGATTTATCTATTAAAGGATGTAAGTACCTTTTGAAAATAGAATTGAGGATTGAATATCGATAAATTAAGATAAACCCTGGGCGGATGCACTAATGATGGTATTTCACCCCTAATAGGGACATTACGAATTTTGATAATATAAATTAGATTGATTAAGTTAGCAACAACCTTTAAAGGTCAGTGAAGAGAGTTTTCAGAAATTATATAGACAAAATGATTATAATATTGGTAAATGAATATTGATATGCCCTGTACCCAGGAAATACAGGAGGAAGGATTAAGAATAACCTTAGAAACTTTACAAGAAGAAAGGTAGTAATTTGAATTTTTCAAAATAAGAATTATGGAAAGGAGATATATGACATAATAATAATAATAATACCAGGAGGGGCATGTGTTTAACCAGGAGAAAGTATGGATTGAACCAATAAAGATCGAGATTATTTTAAAGCAAGAAAGACCTAAATAAGATATGTCCTATGTATGATTGGGAATTAGCCGTGATAATGTTCACATTTAAAGATTGAGGCATTAACATATGGAAAATGGTGATTTTTTTTACTTTTCACAAGAGCTTAAGGAAAATATTTTCACATAGCAGTGATTAGAAATGAAGTGGAAAATTTTGTTGAAATTGGTTCAAAAGGACGTTGATTGTAAGGAATTATTATTATCAAGAAAGGCCAAAAGGACGTTGATTGTAAGGAATTATTATTATCAAGAAAGGCCAATGGGGTGGCCGAAACTTTAAGTATAAGAGAAAAATTATAAATTCTCATACCAAAGGAACATAGTGATGCTAGGTAAAACCTTGAAGGTTATAATATGGTGGGATATGATTACAAACAATCGAGTCAAACCATGGCGATATATGGATTATAGTTGATAGACTAACCAAGTCGACTATATGTTTAATCATTTAATTATTTCTTCTTATCGATGAAGAGATATAATTATATATATATAAGGTATTAGAGTAGAACGTAGAATTCTAGTAGCGATGGTGTCGAGTAAGAAATTTAAGATTCAATTCTAGATGTTGAAGGAGTTTTGAAAAATGATTGTAATTAAGAGTGAATGAGAGTATGGATCCATAGAATGTTGGACTTAAGATGCTCTTTTGTTGACTTTAATTTTTAGATGCCACTGGATATGATTATTAGGTGGCTTGATTTGAACTTATGATAAATTAGTACTTGGTACTGACCTTTATATCTCATTCTTCTCTGATAAACCTCTATAGTCCAGAGGTAAAATGTTCAGCATAATATTTTACAACCATGAATCTTTCTATAATTCTCTGAAATTCTTTCTTTTGCTCTCTTATTCATCTTCTTTATAATTAATAGGAATAACCCTTCAAGGAGTGGAGGTACTGCCAAATGACTTTCTATCTATGTGATAAAAATCTAGTAGGATACCACAGATTATTTAATTGATTGTCAAGTACTAAAAGATGGCCACCTTCTATACTAACTATGCAATATAACAAGTGTTCATTGATCATAATGATCTCTCAATAAATTCTTCTACTTCTACATGTTGATCAAGCTTACACGATTAGAAGCGGTTAGGAAAGATGTCGAATGATTAAGGTTGTCTCCGAATTAGAAGCATGTTCGTGATACCAAAGTCAATGCGAATATGAAAAATGTGATATGATATGAACGAGTAAAAGTATAACTAGAATAGTATTATGTATAGAGAATAGTAGAAATTATGGGCCGGAAAGAGTAAGTACTCAGAAGTAAAAGCTATAGTGCTAGTGAGATATGCTGAAAGAGGATCAGAATGTTCAAGGATTAACTTAGAAATTAGGAAACGAAATGTTAAGAAAAGTATCCCCAATTATTTCAAACCTGACTCTGGGACGAAATCCTTTTAAGGAGAGCAGACCGTAATATCCCCAAATTTTGCAACTATTTGAAGCCCTGATGAATAGTAACTTTTGCCTATTGTGAAATACTATCAAACAACCATAAATAGAAGTCTTTTATAAAAATTATGAGCTTGTATTAGTGTTCAGTAATGAATATGAGTGTATATAAAAGTCTTCAGAATTTGAAAACGAGCACTTTGATTTTTCCCAAAAATCCGCCAGACACCGAAAAAATTAAGTATAAAGCGTTGAGATTGAAGGAATTGAATCCAAGGATTATAAAGAGTATGATTAAAGGAATAAAAGATATTGAGAAAGTTTTTAGGAAACCCTAACAATAAGATCACATATATGTTTCCTCGAACGATCAAGCGAGATTAAACGACGAATGAATAACGTAAGAAAGGGAAGCGAAATGAGGATGAAATACATGTGACAATTAGAAGAGCAAGGAGTGCAACATTTGGAGCATTAATATGAAACCAAATCAAAGGATCAAGCTTGATTACATCACTAGCAACTTGGTTAAAAAACACTTGGAAAGAGGTGATGTAAGCTATGTGATGTAAGCACTTTATTAAAGTGATCAAGATATTTATTAATCAAGTAAAATCACTTGGTCAATAATGCACCAACTAACCAAGCAAAGAAGCAAGCAAAAGATCACTTCTTCATTTTTTGAAGAAAAATCCGAGAGGAAAAGGGGGTAGAAATGGAGGAGAAAGAAATGGTTGTATCTTGAGTTTTTCTTGGCCGACTCACGCGTTCTACCAGTCAAAACGAAGCCCTCAAGAAACTCTACACATATAGGGTAACCAATCTCCTCACCTACTTGATTATCATACTCTTTTTTCATGATTTACAGTTAGGAGAATAGTAACCATGTTTGTTTTCTTGATTTTCATGGAAGATTAAGGTTGTTTAAGCATAGACCAAGGCTCTTAGAGACTTTTAGTGACTACCCACACTCCAAGTAAGGTATAAAAATCTTAAAATATTAGTATTCAAGTTGTGTTGAATGTTTTGTAAGTATATGTTTTGAGGATTATAAATGGATGAAAGTATAAAGCATGTTTAAGGTTATGATTATCTAAGTTAGTATAATGATGGTTGTTGTTGGTTGATCCATGATTGGTGCTAGTTATAATTTGGTATTATTAAGAGATTTTGACTTATAAAAGTTTTTGATGATGGATTCTTGGATTGTTGGTTTTATTGAGGATGTTTTGGTGTAGATTAAAATTTGGAAATCGTTAGTTTATAGCTGTCGTAATGCCAGATTTTACAATACCCTTGTTTGTGTATAACTTTGAAGTTGAAAAACCCGAATTTTGAAAATCACCACTGTCATGATCAGTTAGCTCATATTATAAGCTTCGTTTTGATATATAGATCGCGTTAATCGGATTTACGGTTTAGGAGAAACGACCATTTTAAGTAAGCGGTGTTTCACGAAACCATCTCTACATTACGTATAGCCTTAAAACTGTTTTTGAGACCCCTAAAGGACTTGTTGGATCATGAAAATTTTATTTAATATGTTAAGTAAGTCCCTCTAGAAGCTTTCACATTAAAAAGATTATTTTTCAAATTTATAAAAATGATAGAGTCGAGGGTGTGCAAGTGAGAAATGTAAATCAATGACTTGAAAACGAGCTTTCATATAATGAGCGTTAAGGCTTAGCTTCATAAGCAATCAGTGACTAATCCTGATTAATGTTATTATTTATATATTATTAGATCAACTCAGGACCCTCACTATAACACCCTCCAAATCCGGGGTATAGATTTGGGGCATTATTAACACTAACTACTCACTAAACCTGTACAATCAAGATATATATAAAATAATTACCCCGAACTACTGCTACTCAGGATCTTTTCAAGGTTAAGGATTAAAAATAAGAACGACAAACCAACTTTATAACAAACTAGTTTAAACAATCTGTCTCAAGAACTCTCTTTATTATAAAACATTATTCTATTCACATTTTAAACTAAACATCTTTTATTCAAACTATAATTATTACTTATCCAGCTATACCTGATCTGGCAACTCAAAACTCTCTTCTGGGATAGATACAAATACTCTTGGTATAAGAGGGTCCCGCTGCTTGACTCGCTTCTTGACTACTAGGGTTCTGATGGGTTTCATTCTCAACCTTAACTGAAAAACAAGGTGAACAACAATAAGTGGGGGTGAGCCAAAATTTGATTAACAAGCCTGCAACAATATATATAGTGTAAAGAGAGAAGAATAAATGAACCGGTAATCTGCTAGTTTGAACAACCATCTATTTTTGTAAAGAATAATAACTTGCCATTACTGGCGAATGCCAAATGAACGAGACTGGAAACAAAAACCAACATATGCACTATAACCTGCTGATCAATCAGGATACAGTGTAGATCTATACCCAACTGCATAGACCCAACCAACATAAGGGGTACCCAGGCAACTATGGCTTAATTATCAAGGGTCCGGTTAATACCCGGCCCGCATCGTAACCATCCAGTCCATAGCTTAGCATCTGGAACAATCGGTATGCTTTTGATGTATCCCAACATCAGGATATATCAGAGTATATGTAAGTAAGGGTATCAGTATTGGAATATGAATAGAGGATTCCATAAATTGGGAGAAATCAAGAATCGAAATGAAATAGAAACAAGGATCAACAATTGTGTATCAATATATGTGAACAAGAATTATCAAGGTGTAATTGATATGGAAAGTTGGATATATTTTACTATTCTCAACTTAAAATAGGGGAAAACTTGCCTGGTGCGCACTTCACCTCGTATGATTCACTACCTTCTCTCTCTTGCTTAATTCGCCTTGTTGGTACTGAATCTATCAAGGAAATATATTCGTTTAGATAACTTATCTCGTACACGTATCTTGAGTTGATACCACGTAGTCCTAATCGTCTACCCATACGATTCTATCAGACTCGCATATATAATATAACATATAAGGTTCACATAATCACGTAAAATACATAGCACATAAGACACATAATTTATTTTAGACTTGTAATTATTTTTAGAATCGATACTAGACTTATACTCACACTAACTAACATTATTCGGTTCGATTCATAATTTTTCAGGATTTATTAGACTCAATTATACCCCTAATATGGACTATAAACAATTAATTACCACAAGATGACTCGCTTTCGAAAGAAATTATAATTTATACTTATTTTTAATGGAATCTGGTCATTTTTCTGAGTCTAAGGGTCTTCATTTCACTCAAATCGGACTAACGGTTTAATTACTACGCAATAAACAAGATTTAATAAATTATAAATCAATTATAATTAATTAATCATCATTAATTAACCCTTAATTATATTTTTGAATAATTATTTAAGAATTATTTTATTTTAAATAATTAATCCCTAATTTTTAAAATTAATTACAATTACCATTAATTACAATTAATTACAATTATTACCAATTATTCACAAATTATACAATAAAATCGACTATTTGAAATTAGTTATTTGATAGGAATAATTATTACAACTCTGATCGTATAAATAAACGAACGCTAGAATACTAATTCCAACTTATCGAAGCTCCACTCGAATAAGTACGCGTTACTCGAATTATTCGATTAATTCTCGAATAATTATTCAAATTATTCGATCTATTATTTATTAGTTAATCTTATTTATTACTTAATTATAGAATAATAGATAACTGAATAAATAATTAGATAATTAATTAAATAATTAAATAAATAATCAATTTCGAATTTCTAAATTAATAAAATAATTTAGAAATTAATTATAAAATAATTCAGATTTTAAATCTGATTTTTAGAATTATTAAAAACTGATTTTTTTTTATTTTATAAAAATAAACTAAATAATTAAAAATGCAGAAACATAAAACAGGGAATGGGTTTCGGGTTTTAAGGATCAAACCCGGGTCGATTTCCAGGTTGGAACCGGGTCGAACCCGGGTCGAACCCGGGTCACGAAGAACAGCCACCGACAACGACGCCGGTGGATTTTCCGGCGAGTGAAACCGGCCACAATCACGTGATTCCTGGCTAGGTTTTCTGCGTTTGTGTTTCCTGGCAAGCCACAGCAACTTCCCTCGCCTTCCTCCTTCTTCATTCATCATTTTTTAGCCGGAAACACGAAGAACAGCCGTCGGTAATGGCGGTTCTCCGGTGATAAGTGGCATTTTATACCACTTAGAACGTCTTATAATGGCTTGAATTGATGTCTTGAAATCAGGTATTTTGTGTATTTGATGCATTTTTTAAGTGTTTTTGCATTTCAGGGTATAACTTGCGTATGTAGGAAGAATTCATCATAGATAAGCCTAGGTAAGTGTGTGGCATTGGTTGTGGAAAGTTGGGGGCAGAACGCAGCAAAATCAGGAGCAGAATTCAGAATTTTCCAGAAGGTGCTTGGGCGCCCGCTCAGGATGCTGGGGCGGTCGCCTGAGAGCTTGGGCGCCCGTTCAGGAATCTGGGGCGGCCGCTCAGGGACGAAAATTTTAATACTGAATTTTATAATCCTAATTCTGATGGACTTCTGAGACGGCTGGTTCTTGTGGGCTTCTATATAAGTAGTTCTCAGAGACGTTTCACATAAGTGTGGTATCAAGCAAGGAGCAAGGAGAGAAGGAAGAAGATCGTTTTAGCACATCGCAGCGAAGAAGAGGAAGCATACGTTTTCTTGTTATTCTTTTATTCGTTGTATCAGTGGATGCTAGTTTTCTTTACTTTAAACCTTATTACTCTTGTGACGTACTCTGGTTTTAATAAGTATTTTTATTAGTTTATATTGTGTGTATTATCATGATTTCATATGAACCCATGGTGACGATGAGTTCTATCATGGGCTAATCGTGATCATGGGGTCATAACGGATTTACTATGGATTTCTTTAGTTAGTTGTTTAATACCTTAGTGTGTGATGATTGTATGATATCTAGCATAGGTTGTGCTTATTCGTCTTATGTGCGTCGCGAACATATAAGATAGTCTGTTAATCTCCTGTAAAGCGACGGTGGATCTTGAGGTTTAGAACTTTCCATGCTAGCATATGTTCATGTATGTGTATACATGATTAGTGGGTAACTCTAACCGTTTTACTTGCCCTTTGTAATCATAAAAAACAACTTGTGCTTAAATTGTTATGTTGTCAAATTCTGTAGACATATAGGGTCTCAACATAGTTGATGCCTATTCAACTTCTATCTTGATTGTGGATGTTTGGTAGAATGGTATTAGTACAATGAAAGTTGGCTTTTATCAGTTTCGTGTTGTTCGATTAATATCATCACCATTACATGCTAAGGGTAATGACGATAACTATTGAATGAAGTAGTAATGAAGTTGTGATCTCATGTGTGTTTAATATTGTTAATTCAGTGTGAATTAAGTGTTTAATTCTCATAGTTAATTGTAGTTAATAATTAGTTAATCATATTTAAGTGTTATTGTCTTGACATTGAGAAGTAATCATACATTGGTGAGTAAGTGTTAATTGAACATAATTAGTCTGAGTCTCTGTGGGAACGAACTAGAATTTATTCTATATTACTTGTGAACGCGTATACTTGCGTGAATTATTAGCGCGTATTTTTACCCTAACAAGTTTTTGGCGCCGCTGCCGGGGACTCGGCGTATTTGTTTAGTTTATGTACTTGCCATCAGTGGTCATTAGGACTCATTGATTAAGACGTGTTACTTATTGTTTCCGGTTGTGCTTTAGGTACTCTAGCGAGCGTTTATGCAAACACGTTCTCGCACTCGCAAGAGAATTTTAGATACGGCTGAGGAGACAGACTCAGTTCTTGATATTCCGGAGAAGATAGATTTTGAAGATTTGGATAAAGAGAGTGAGCAGAAAGAACCAATAATCATGGGTGATCGTATAGTTCCAACAGCAGATCCAGCTTTTATGGACTTTTCTCGGCCTAAAATTGATGACATTTAGTCAAGCATCCTTCATCCGGCTATTCAGGCTAATACTTTTGAAATCAAGCCGGGACTATTTAGATGGTGCAGAATTCTGTTTCTTTCGGAGGTGCTGCGACTGAAGACCCCAACATGCATATCAGGAATTTTGTCGAGATCTGTAGTACTTTCAAATATAATGGTGTGACTGATGAGGCTATCAAGCTGAGGTTTTTCCCATTCTCTCTGAGGGATAAAGCTAAGGACTGGTTACATTCTGAACCAGCTGGGTCCATCACTACTTGGCAAGATCTTGCACAAAAGTTTTTGGTGAAGTTCGATCCAATGGCGAAGACTGAATCTATCAAGGAAATATATTCGTTTAGATAACTTATCTCGTACACGTATCTTGAGTTGATACCACGTAGTCCTAATCGTCTACCCATACGATTCTATCAGACTCGCATATATAATATAACATATAAGGTTCACATAATCACGTAAAATACATAGCACATAAGACACATAATTTATTTTAGACTTGTAATTATTTTTAGAATCGATACTAGACTTATACTCACACTAACTAACATTATTCGGTTCGATTCATAATTTTTCGGGATTTATTAGACTCAATTCTACCCCTAATAGGGACTATAAACAATTATTTACCACAAGACGACTCGCTTTCGAAAGAAATTATAATTTATACTTATTTTTAATGGAATCTGTTCATTTTTCTGAGTCTAAGGGTCTTCGTTTCACTCAAATCGGACTAACGGTTTAATTACTACGCAATAAACAAGATTTAATAAATTATAAATCAATTATAATTAATTAATCATCATTAATTAACCCTTAATTATATTTTTGAATAATTATTTAAGAATTATTGTATTTTAAAATAATTAATCCCTAATTTTTAAAATTAATTACAATTTATTACCATTAATTACAGTTAATTACAATTATTCATGAATTATACAATAAAATCGACTATTTGAAATTAGTTATTCGATATGAATAGTTATTATAACTCTGATCGTATAAATAAACGAATGCTCGAATACTAATTCCAACTTATCGAAGCTCTACTCGAATAAGTACGCGTTACTCGAATTATTCGATTAATTATCGAATCATTATTCAAATTATTCGATCTATTATTTATTATTAAATCTTATTTATTACTTAGTTATAGAATAATAGATAATTGAATAAATAATTAGATAAATAAATAAATAAATAAATAATCAATTTCAAATTTCTAAATTAATAAAATAATTTAGAAATTAATTATAAAATAATTCAGATTTTAAATCTGATTTTTAGAATTATTAAAAACAGATTTTTTTTTATTTTATAAAAATAAACTAAATAATTAAAAATGCAAAAACATAAAACAAGGAAAGGGTTTGGGTTTTGAGGATCAAACCCGGGTCGATTTTCGGGTTGGAACCGGGTCGAACCCGGGTCACGAAGAACAGCCACCGACGACGATGCCGGTGGATTTTCCGGTGAGTGAAACCGGCCACAAGCACGTGATTCATGGCTCGTTATTCTGCGTTTGTGTTTCCTGGCAAGCCACGGCAACTCCCCCCGCTTTCCTCCTTCTTCCTTTATCGTTTTTCAGTCGGGAACACGAAGAACAGCCGTCGGTAACTGCGGTTCTCCGGCGAGCCTGAATCGTGGTCAAATCGGGATCGTTTGGATCGATTTAACCCTCCATTTCATTCAAAATTTCCTCAGAAACACAACCGCATCAACATCATAACCTAACAATCTCTACAACGATTTCTCCGACCAAAACATAATAATTTCCGGCCAAAAAATCAAACTAACAATTTCGTACATGAAAAATTGCAAATAATATATCAAAATAAAGCTCATAACTTGTATAATCTAACCCCTATCAGCAAATTAACCTCAGATTCATGTAAGTTCAAATACGAATTAAAATAAAATTACATAAACTTGAAACTAAGAACTAACACTTAGAACATAACTTTGATGAACTAAATAGCATAAATCCATTGTAAACAAGTATATGAAACTATCCCAAGCTTCAAATTCAACCCAGAACCCTACAATCAAAAACCCCCAATTCAGTTCATAAACCCTAAAATTCGAATTGAAAATCTAAACAACAAAACCTGAAATTGTTGATACGAATAGAAAGTAGAGATCATAAGCTTTGTTTTGATTACTCACATGAAAGATTTGGTGCACAGAAACACTATGAAATCTGAGGTTTAATTCTGCAGTTGTTCTTCACCAACACTCCTTGTTCTTGATTTTTTCTAATTTTTTACTAATTAATTAACTAATAATTAACAATAAATCAGCTATTTATATTTATGAAAATAATACCCCTAAATAAAATTAAGGGTCTAATTACACATCTAATAAAAATATTTGGCCCCAATTTTTATAATTTTTGGGTATTAATTATGAATTTTTAAATATCCATTAAATACAAAATATATGTCAAAAATTCTCAAAAATTCTGAATATTACAAAAATGCAAAGAAAAATGTGATTTTTGTGGGGGGTTTTGACACCCGATGGGGTCCGGAAAAGCCGTTTTTCGCGAAAGAGGTAAATTTGTAAAATGTCTAGGGGTTCAGAATAGCGATATGGTATAGGCCGTTGTTTGAAAAATAGGGCCAACGATTTTGTTTCAAATACGGGCTTTTAAAATATTATTTGAGCTGTACGGATTTTGATATAAAACCTCTAACTTATATTAAAACACTCAATAAATACCCGAAATACATTCCGATCAAAAAAGACAACACGTAGCACATAGCAGTTAGGGTTTACGACTCAACACACTTATTCACATAATAATACACATAAATTATCTTTATTATAATATAATACAAGCGTAATTTCTCGGTCGTTACATTCTCCCTCCCTTAATAGGATTCTGTCCTCAGAATCACGCTATGAAAATAACTGAGGGTACTTTTCTAACATATCACTTTCAAGCTCCCAGGTTGATTCTTCAACCACGGGATTTCTCCATAAAACTCTCACTAATGGTACAGACTTATTTCTTAATACTCTCTCTTGCCGATCTAAAATTCTTACCGGCTGCTCTATATATGAGAAATCTGCCTGAAGCTCTATCGGCTCATACTCTATTACATGCCTTGTATCAGGGTTATACTTCTTAAGAATTGACACATGGAATACATTATGAATATGCTGCATATGAGGTGGTAAAGCTAGCTCGTATGCAACTTTTCCGACTCTCTTCAGAATTTCAAATGGACCGACATATCGGGGCTTTAGCTTGCCTTTATTACCAAACCTACTCAATCCCTTCCATGGTGATACCTTTAGTAGTACATGTTCCCCTTCTTGATAGTCCACATCCCTTCTGGTTGGATCTGCATATTTACGTTATCGATTTTGCGTTGCCTCGAGTCGCTTTCGAATAAGTTCTACTTTTTCCTTGGTCTGCTGAATCAGTTCGGGACCTAGAATTTTGCGCTCTCCAACTTCATCCCAACATGTAGGTGATCTGCATTTTCTTCCATATAAAGCTTCATAAGGTGGCATTCCGATACTCGCATGATAGCTGTTGTTGTAAGAGAATTCCACTAGCGGTAAGTGCTTGTCCTAGTTGCCTTCAAAATCTATTACGCAAACACGTAACATATCCTCAATTGTCTGAATAGCCTTTCACTATGCCCGTCTGTTTGTGGATGATAAGCGGTGCTCATATTTAGCTTGGTCCCTAGACATTCCTTGAATTGTCTCAAAAATCTCGAATTAAAACAGGGATCTCGATCCGATACTATGGACACTAGTACTCCATGACGCATCACAATTTTTTTGAGATATAGATGTACTAACTTGTTAAGTGAAAACCTTTCGTTGATTGGAAGGAAATGTGCCGACTTCGTTAATCTGTCTATGATAACCCAAATTGCATCGTGATTTGCTTTGGTCTTTGGTAGTCCCACTACGAAATCCATAGCTAAGTGATCCCATTTCCATTCTGGAATATCTAGTGGTTGTAGTAATCCGCTCGGGCGTTGATGTTCAGCTTTGACTCGTTGACACGTGTAACACTTACTGACCCATTCCGTTATCTCTTTCTTCATATCTAACCACCAAAAGTTTTCCTTCAGATCTCTATACATCTTTGTGCTTCCTGGATGAATTGAATATATTGAACTGTGAGCGTCTTGGAAAATTTCCGCTTTCAATTGCGGTACATTAGGTATCCAGATTCTCGAAGCAACTCGAAAAATTCCCTTATCATCATTTTGGCTGGTAATTTCTTCTCCTGACAAATTGTCGATTTCGTGATTCATTACTTCTTCTTGACACCTTCTTATCTTCTCCAATAATTCGGGCTGAAAAGTTATGGCATAAATCGTTTCATTGGAACTTTCTGGAACACGAACTTCAATTTCCAATTTATCGAATTCTTTAATCAAGTCTTCTGAAGATGTTAACAAGTTCAATCTTTCCTTTCGACTCAGTGCATCTGCTACAACATTCGCTTTGCCTGGATGATAATTGATTGATACGTCATAATCTTTGATTAGCTCTAGCCAACGTCGTTATCTCATGTTGAGTTCTTTCTGCGTGAAAATATACTTCAGACTTTTATGATCCATGTAAATTTCACACCTTTCTCCATAAAGATAATGTCTCCAGAGCTTTAGTGTGAATACAATTGCTACTAGTTCCAGATCATGCGTCGAATACTTTTGCTCATGAGGCTTTAGCTATCTAGAAGCGTAAGCGATTACATTGCCATGCTACATCAAAACACATCTGAGTCCTCGATAAGAAGCGTCGCTATAAATGACGAAGTCTCCTTGATCATCAGGTAAGACAAGTACAGGTGCGGTTACCAACCGATTCTTCAATTCTTGGAAACTCTCTTCGCATTTCTCATTCCATTCGAACTTTTCATTCTTCCGGGTCAACTTTTTTAATGGTGTGGCTATATTTGCAAAATCTTTAACAAATCTTCTGTAATAACCTGCTAATCCCAAGAAACTTCTGACTTCCATCGGAGTCTTTGGTCTTTCCCAGTTTAAAATAGCTTCAATCTTTGCTGGATCGACTTGAATTCCTTCAACACTGATGATATGTCCTACAAACTGCACTTAATTTAACCAAAATTCGCATTTCAAAAATTTTGCATAAAGTTGTTCCTTCCTTAATGTTTCCAATGTTATTTTCAGGTGCTCTGCATTTTCTTCTTCAGTCTTCGAGTAGATCAAGATGTCATCAATAAATACAATGATAAACTTATCCAGGTACTTCTTGAATACTCGGTTCATCAAATCCATAAATGCTGCTGGTGCATTGGTTAGTCCAAACGCCATCACAAGAAAATCGTAATGTCCATATCTCGTTCGGAACGCAGTCTTCAGAATATCTTCTGCCTTGATCTTCAATTGATGACAGCCTGATCGTAAGTCGATTTTCGAAAACCATGCCGCCCCCTTCAGTTGATCAAATAAATCATCGATTTGGGGCAAAGGATATTTTTTCTTGATAGTTAACTTGTTCAGCTCACGGTAATCGATACATAGTCGCATGCTACTGTCCTTCTTTTTCACGAACAACACTGGTGCACCCCATGGGGATACACTAGGCCTTATGATTCCTTTGTCGAGAAGATCCTGCAATTGCTTTGCTAATTCTTTCATTTCAACAGGTGCCATTCAATACGGAGTTTTTGAAATTGGTTCAGTCCCTGGTGCCAAATCAATAGTAAACTCGATTTTTCGATCCGGATGTAATCCTGGAAGTTCATCTGGAAATACATCGGGAAACTCACAAACCACAGGAATATCTTCGATCTTCGGACTTTCTTTTTCCGTATCCAATACATAGGCTAAATAGGCTTGACATCCTTGACGCAATAATTGCCTCATTTGCATCATCGTTAAGAATCTCTGCTTATGTTTTTCGCCTTTAAATGTTACTGTTGCATTCTCTTCAGTTCATAAATTTACCTTCTTATTCGTGTAATCGATCTGAGCATTATCACTGGCTAACCAATCCATTCCTAAAATAACATCAAATTCTCCTAACTTGAAAGGTATCAAGTCAACTGAGAAATGATGTCCCGCTATTTCAATATCACAACCTGGACACACTCGATCTACCGCAATTTGATCATCATTTGTTAACTTTATAATTAACACTTCGTCTAACCACTGAATCTCACAATATATCTTAGGAATAAAATCTTCAGAAATAAAAGACCTTGTAGCTCCAGAATTAATCAGTACTTGAGCATTTACAGAATTCATGAGAAGCGTACCTGCAACCACATTCGGATTTTGTATAGCTTCTTTCATTGACATGTTGAAAGTCCTTGCCCTGGGCTGATTCTATGATGGTGGCGTAGGTAATGCTAAAACCCTTGGAATGGTGGCGGCCATTATTTCTCCTCTACAGTCCTTGACAATGTGTCATTTTCTTCCGCATTGGAAACAAGTGACTTCTGCCTTCCCAATTGGACATTCTCCAGAGTAGTGTCCCTTATGTTTGCACTTGAAGCACGTGACATTTGGCTTGTTATAAATTCCGGTATGCTTCTTCCCATATGTTCTGTAATCAGGTATAGGTGGTCGGATAAGTCTTTGTTAATTTGGGGCTGGGAGTCGGTTACCCGTCCTCTGGTTGCCCTGCTATGTCCTTCTAAAATTAACATTTCCCCGGGCTTGAAATCTCGGCCTTCTATTGGAACGATTCTGGAAACTTCCTGGTCCCTTTTCTTTCTGAGACGGTTCACTCTCTCCTTTAATAATCATGGCCTTTTGAACAACCGCTGTATAAGTTGTCAGCTCAAACACTGCTACCCTGCTATGGATCCATGGCTTCAATCCCTGCTGAAACCTCTTGGTTCACTTTTCATTAGTATCCACCTGCTCAGGAACAAATCTGGCCAATTCAGTGAACTTCGCTTCATAATCTGTGACCGACAAATTACCCTGCTTCAACTCCAGGAACTTAATCTCCATTTGATTCTTCATGTAACGAGGAAAATATTTTTCCAGAAAAAAACAGTAAATCTATCCCAAGTCACTACATCTTCGCCCTTCAAAGCCTTCTTCGATTCCCACCAGTAATTGGCCTCACCTTTCAGAAAGTAACTAGCAAAATCCATTTTCTGATCTTCCTCAACTTTTACTAACGTAAAGAACTTTTCCATTTCTTTTAACTAAGCTCTTGCCTTTGTAGGATCTGCGGAACCTTCAAATTCTGGAGGCTTCACCGACTGGAATTGCTTAAAAGTAACTACCGGTGCTGCTGCTGGTGCTTGTTGTTCTGGATGAACGACTTGTTGTAGCATTTGTTGTTAAAATTGTTGTTGTTGTTGCTGCATCTATTGCTGCATCATCATCATCTGTTATTGCATAAGGTGGAACATCTGGTCCATGGGATTATTATTGTTCTGACTCTCGGTATTGCCATTAGACGACTCAGGTCTTTTTTTTCTTTTAGGTGTCATAGTTCTGATAATAAAACAATTGGTTCTTTTAATAATAGTTTATTAAACAGGTGATATGAATAAAGAAACAATTTGTATGGTATTAAAATAAAATTTAAACAGTTGACATTGTAAGGAAAGATAATTTAATGTTTAAGTAAATCATTTGGAAATAATTTGAGAAATTTGGGAAAAATAAATGATACAACATGGTTGTAAATAAAAATAACATTTTAAAATATGCAACGGTAAAATAGTAAAATAAATGTAAATGCTTAAAAGACTGGAAAATAAAAAAAATGTGAAAATGTTCATTTTATATATATAGGTATAACACCAGCTACATGTGTCAGTATTTGATACAAAAAGGTCTACATCAGATCAGTCATACTGCTACTACTACCAGTCAAAACTAGCGGCTACACACATACAAACTAGTCATACAATACTATGTCGCATCTATCTACATATAATATACATGGTACAACATCCTACTGTTAGCTAGAATTAAAATCCGGGTGGCACTCGGCCCAACTCCTGCTTAGTGCCTCTAGCACGGCCTCGGTCTATCTCATCGCTCTACGGTATACGGCATCGGTGTGCACATCATGCTGTCTCAAATTAACCATCTCCTGAGAACTTGCTCTATATATCTGACGAAGTCTCTCTCTCAATATATAATCTTGTTGGAGTGCTCTGACTGGTCCATCCTCTCTAGTCTCGAACAACCCAAGTATCTCTCGGCACTGGTCCTGCCATCTCAACCTCTCCTCTCTCTCACTCTGGAACTGCTGGTAAGATACTATATGGGGCTCACGAAGATCAGTCTGAGAACCTCTGGTAGGTAATAGCTGGTCAACAACTACCTCATCCATGAACTCCTGCTGAGGAAATTGGTATATCCCAGGCACAGGTGCATAAATAGCCAAATGTGCGGGAATTAGTACATGCAACTCTGGGGTGCAAACATCGGTGGGTCTGGCTGTAACTGTGGGATCTCTGGCTGTGGTGCTGGGATCTGCGGCTCTAACTTCCCCCACTGAGGGATGTTCAAGAATTAACTTAGAAATTAGGAAGCGAAATGTTAAGAAAAGTATCCCCAATTATTTCGAACCTGACTCTGGGACGAAATCCTTTTAAGGAGAGCAGACCGTAATATCCCCAATTTTTGCAACTATTTGAAGCCCTGATGAATAGTAACTTTTGCTTATTGTGAAATACTATCAAACAACCATATATAGAAGTCTTTTATAAAAATTATGAGCTTGTATTAGTGTTCAGTAATGAATATGAGTGTATATAAAAGTCTTCAGAATTCGAAAACGAGCACTTTGATTTTTCCCAAAAATCCGCCAGACACCAAAAAAATTAAGTATAAAGTGTTGAGATTGAAGGAATTGAATCCAAGGATTATAAAGAGTATGATTAAAGGAATAAAAGATATTGAGAAAGTTTTTAGGAAACCCTAACAATAAGATCACAGATATGTTTCCTCGAACGATCAAGCGAGATTAAACGACGAATGAATAACGTAAGAAAGGGAAGCGAAATGAGGATGAAATACATGTGACAATTAGAAGAGCAAGGAGTGCAACATTTGGAGCATTAATATGAAACCAAATCAAAGGATCAAGCTTGATTACATCACTAGCAACTTGGTTAAAAAACACTTGGAAAGAGGTGATGTAAGCTAGGTGATGTAAGCACTTTATTGATGTAAGCACTTTAGGAGAAACGACCGTTTTAAGTAAGCGGTGTTTCACGAAACCATCTCTACATTACGTGTAGCCTTAAAACTGTTTTTGAGACCCCTAAAGGACTTTTTGGATCATGAAAATTTTATTTAATATGTTAAGTAAGTCCCTCTAGAAGCTTTCACATTATAAAGATTATTTTTCAAATTTATAAAAATGATAGAGTCGAGGGTGTGCAAGTGAGAAATGTAAATCAATGAATTGAAAATGAGCTTTCATATAATGAGCGTTAAGGCTTAGCTTCATAAGCAATCAGTGACTAATCCTGATTAATGTTATTATTTATATATTATTAGATCAACTCAGGACCCTCACTATAACACCCTCCAAATCCGGGGTATAGATTTGGGGCATTATTAACACTAACTACTCACTAAACCTGTACAATCAAGATATATATAAAATAATTACCCCGAACTACTGCTACTCAGGATCTTTTCAAGGTTAAGGATTAAAAATAAGAACGACAAACCAACTTTATAACAAACTAGTTTAAACAATCTGTCTCAAGAACTCTCTTTATTATAAAACATTATTCTATTCACATTTTAAACTAAACATCTTTTATTCAAACTATAATTATTACTTATCCAGCTATACCTGATCTGGAAACTCAAAGCTCTCTTCTGGGATAGATACAAATACTCTTGGTATAAGAGGGTCCCGCTGCTTGACTCGCTTCTTGACTACTAGGGTTCTGATGGGTTTCATTCTCAACCTTAACTGAAAAACAAGGTGAACAACAATAAAAGGGGGTAAGCCAAAATTTGCTTAACAAGCCTGCAACAATATATATAGTGTAAAGAGAGAAGAATAAATGAACCGGTAATCTGCTAGTTTGAACAACCATCTATTTTTGTAAAGAATAATAACTTGCCATTACTGACGAGTGCCAAATGAACGAGACTGGAAACAAAAACCAACATATGCACTATAATCTGCTGATCAATCAGGATACAGTGTAGATCTATACCCAACTGCATAGACCCAACCAACATAAGGGGTATCCAGGCAACTATGGCCTAATTATCAAGGGTCCGGTTAATACCCGGCCCGCATCGTAACCATCCAGTCCATAGCTTAGCATCCGGAACAATCGGTATGCTTTTGATATATCCCAACATCAGGATATATCAGAGTATATGTAAGTAAGGGTATTAGTATTGGAATATGAATAGAGGATTCAATAAATTGGGAGAAATCAAGAATCGAAATGAAATAGAAACAAGGATCAATAATTGTGTATTAATATATGTGAACAAGAATTATCAAGGTGTAATTGATATGGAAAGTTGGATATATTTTACTATTCTGAACTTAAAATAGGGGAAAACTTGCCTGGTGCGCACTTCACCTCGTATGATTCACTACCTTCTCTCTCTTGCTTGATTCGCCTTGTTGGTACTGAATCTATCAAGGAAATATATTCGTTTAGATAACTTATCTCATACACGTATCTTGAGTTGATACCACGTAGTCCTAATCGTCTACCCATACGATTCTATCAGACTCGCATATATAATATAACATATAAGGTTCACATAATCACCTAAAATACATAGCACATAAGACACATAATTTATTTTAGACTTATAATTATTTTTAGAATCGATACTAGACTTATACTTACACTAACGAACATTATTCGGTTCGATTCATAATTTTTCGGGATTTATTAGACTCAATTCTACCCCTAATAGGGACTATAAACAATTAATTACCACAAGACGACTCGCTTTCGAAAGAAATTATAATTTATACTTATTTTTAATGGAATCTGGTCATTTTTCTAAGTCTTAGGGTCTTCGTTTCACTCAAATCGGACTAACAGTTTAATTACTACGCAATAAACAAGATTTAATAAATTATAAATCAATTATAATTAATTAATCATCATTAATTAACCCTTAATTATATTTTTGAATAATTATTTAAGAATTATTGTATTTTAAATAATTAATCCCTAATTTTTAAAATTAATTACAATTTATTACCATTAATTACAATTAATTACAATTATTACCAATTATTCACGAATTATACAATAAAATCGACTATTTGAAATTAGTTATTTGATAGGAATAATTATTACAACTCTGATCGTATAAATAAACGAACGCTCGAATACTAATTCCAACTTATCGAAGCTCCACTCGAATAAGTACGCGTTACTCGAATTAATCGATTAATTATCGAATAATTATTCAAATTATTCGATCTATTATTTATTATTTAATCTTATTTATTACTTAATTATAGAATAATAGATAACTGAATAAATAATTAGATAATTAATTAAATAATTAAATAAATAATCAATTTCGAATTTCTAAATTAATAAAATAATTTAGAAATTAATTATAAAATAATTCATATTTTAAATCTAATTTTTAGAATTATTAAAAACTGATTTTTTTTATTTTATAAAAATAAACTAAATAATTAAAAATGCAGAAACATAAAACAGGGAATGGGTTTCGGGTTTTGAGGATCAAACCCGGGTCAATTTCCGGGTTGGAACCGGGTCGAACCCGGGTCACGAAGAACAGCCACCGACAACGACGCCGGTGGATTTTTCGGCGAGTGAAACCGACCACAATCACGTGATTCCTGGCTAGGTTTTCTGCGTTTGTGTTTCCTGCAAGCCACAGCAACTTCCCTCGCCTTCCTCCTTCTTCATTCATCATTTTTTAGCCGGAAACACGAAGAACAGCCGTCGGTAATGGCGGTTCTCCGGTGATAAGTGGCATTTTATACCACTTAGAACGTCTTATAATAGCTTCAATTGATGTCTTGAAATCAGGTATTTTGTGTATTTGATGTGTTTTTTAAGTGTTTTTGCATTTCAGGGTATAACTTGCATATGTAGGAAGAATTCATCATAGATAAGCCTAGGTAAGTGTGTGGCATTGGTTGTGGAAAGTTGGGGGCAGAACGCAGCAAAATCAGGAGCAGAATTCAGAATTTTCCAGAAGGTGCTTGGGCGCCCGTTTAGGATGCTGGGGCGGTCGCCTGAGAGCTTGGGCGCCCGCTCAGGAATCTGGGGCGGCCGCTCAGGGACGAAAATTTTAATACTGAATTTTATAATCCTAATTCTGATGGACTTCTGAGACGGCTGGTTCTTGTGGGCTTCTATATAAGTAGTTCTCAGAGACGTTTCACATAAGTGTGGTATCAAGCAAGGAGCAAGGAGAGAAGGAAGAAGACCGTTTTAGCACATCGCAGTGAAGAAGAGGAAGCATACGTTTTCTTGTTATTCTTTTATTCGTTGTATCAGTGGATGCTAGTTTTCTTTACTTTGAACCTTATTACTCTTGTGACGTACTCTGGTTTTAATAAGTATTTTTATTAGTTTATATTGTGTGTATTATCATGATTTCATATGAACCCATGGTGACGATGAGTTCTATCATGGGCTAATCGTGATCATGGGGTCATAACAGATTTACTATGGATTTCTTTAGTTAGTTTTTTAATACCTTAGTGTGTGATGATTGTATGATATCTAGCATAGGTTGTGCTTATTCGTCTTATGTGCGTCGCGAACATATAAGATAGTCTGTTAATCTCCTCTGAAGCGACGGTGGATCTTGAGGTTTAGAACTTTCCATGCTAGCATATGTTCATGTATGTGTATACATGACTAGTGGGTAACTCTAACCGTTTTACTTGCCCTTTGTAATCATAAAGAACAACTTGTGCTTAAATTGTTATGTTGTCAAATTCTGTAGACATATAGGGTCTCAACATAGTTGATGCCTATTCAACTTCTATCTTGATTGTGGATGTTTGGTAGAATGGTATTAGTACAATGAAAGTTGGCTTTTATCAGTTTCGTGTTGTTCGATTAATATCATCACCATTACATGCTAAGGGTAATGACGATAACTATTGAATGAAGTAGTAATGAAGCTGTGATCTCATGTGTGTTTAATATTGTTAATTCAGTGTGAATTAAGTGTTTAATTCTCGTAGTTAATTGTAGTTAATAATTAGTTAATCATATTTAAGTGTTATTGTCTTGACATTGAGAAGTAATCATACATTGGTGAGTAAGTGTTAATTGAACATAATTAGTCTGAGTCTATGTGGGAACGAACTAGAATTTATTCTATATTACTTGTGAACGCGTATACTTGCGTAAATTATTAGCGCGTATTTTTTCCCTAACAAGTTTTTGGCGCCGCTGCCGGGGACTCGGCGTATTTGTTTAGTTTATGTACTTGCCATCAGTGGTCATTAGGACTCATTGATTAAGACGTGTTACTTATTGTTTCCGGTTGTGCTTTAGGTACTCTAGCGAGCGTTTATGCAAACACGTTCTCGCACTCGCAAGAGAATTTTAGATACGGCTGAGGAGACAGACTCAGTTCTTGATATTCTGGAGAAGATAGATTTTGAAGATTTGGATAAAGAGAATGAGCAGAAAGAACCAATAATCATGGGTGATCGTATAGTTCCAATAGCAGATCCAGCTTTTATGGACTTTTCTCGGCCTAAAATTGATGACATTTAGTCAAGCATCCTTCATCCGACTATTCAGGCTAATACTTTTGAAATCAAGCCGGGCACTATTTAGATGGTGCAGAATTCTGTTTCTTTCGGAGGTGCTGCGACTGAAGACCCCAACATGCATATCAGGAATTTTGTCGAGATTTATAGTACTTTCAAATATAATGGTGTGACTGATGAGGCTATCAAGCTGAGGTTTTTCCCATTCTCTCTGAGGGATAAAGCTAAGGACTGGTTACATTCTGAACCAGCTGGGTCCATCACTACTTGGCAAGATCTTGCGCAAAAGTTTTTGGTGAAGTTCGATCCAATGGCGAAGACTGAATCTATCAAGGAAATATATTCATTTAGATAACTTATCTCGTACACGTATCTTGAGTTGATACCACGTAGTCCTAATCGTCTACCCATACGATTCTATCAGACTCGCATATATAATATAACATATAAGGTTCACATAATCACGTAAAATACATAGCACATAAGACACATAATTTATTTTAGACTTGTAATTATTTTTGGAATCGATACTAGACTTATACTCACACTAACTAACATTATTCGGTTCGATTCATAATTTTTCGGGATTTATTAGACTCAATTCTACCCCTAATAGGGACTATAAACAATTAATTACCACAAGACGACTCGCTTTCGAAAGAAATTATAATTTATACTTATTTTTAATGGAATCTGGTCATTTTTCTGAGTCTAAGGGTCTTCGTTTCACTCAAATCGGACTAACGGTTTAATTACTACGCAATAAACAAGATTTAATAAATTATAAATCAATTATAATTAATTAATCATCATTAATTAACCCTTAATTATATTTTAGAATAATTATTAAAGAATTATTATATTTTAAAATAATTAATCCCTAATTTTTAAAATTAATTACAATTTATTACCATTAATTACAGTTAATTATAATTATTCATGAATTATACAATAAAATCGACTATTTGAAATTAATTATTCGATATGAATAGTTATTATAACTTTGATCGTATAAATAAACGAATGCTCGAATACTAATTCCAACTTATCGAAGCTCTACTCGAATAAGTACGCGTTACTCGAATTATTCGATTAATTATCGAATCATTATTCAAATTATTCGATCTATTATTTATTATTAAATCTTATTTATTACTTAGTTATAGAATAATAGATAATTGAATAAATAATTAAATAAATAAATAAATAAATAATCAATTTCAAATTTCTAAATTAATAAAATAATTTAGAAATTAATTATAAAATAATTCAGATTTTAAATCTGATTTTTAGAATTATTAAAAACTGATTTTTTTTATTTTATAAAAATAAACTAAATAATTAAAAATGCAAAAACATAAAACAAGGAAAGGGTTTGGGTTTTGAGGATCAAACCCGGGTCGATTTTCGGGTTGGAACCGGGTCGAACCCGGGTCACGAAGAACAGCCACCGGCGACGACGCCGGTGGATTTTCCGGTGAGTGAAACCGGCCACAAGCACGTGATTCCTTGCTCGTTTTTCTGCGTTTGTGTTTCCTGGCAAGCCACGGCAACTCCCCCCGCTTTCCTCCTTCCTTTATCATTTTTCAGTCGGGAACACGAAGAACAGCCGTCGGTAACGGCGGTTCTCCGGCGAGCCTGAATCGTGGTCAAATCGGGATCGTTTGGATCGATTTAACCCTCCATTTCATTCAAAATTTCCTCAGAAACACAACCGCATCAACATCATAACCTAACAATCTCTACAACGATTTCTCCGACCAAAACATAATAATTTCCGGCCAAAAAATCAAACTAACAATTTCGTACATGAAAAATTGCAAATAATATATCAAAATAAAGCTCATAACTTGTATAATCTAACCCCTATCAGCAAATTAACCTCGGATTCATGTAAGTTCAAATACGAATTAAAATAAAATTACATAAACTTGAAACTAAGAACTAACACTTAGAACATAACTTTGATGAACTAAATAGCATAAATCCATTGTAAACAAGTATATGAAACTATCCCAAGCATCAAATTCAACCCAGAACCCTACAATCAAAAACCCCCAATTCAGTTCATAAACCCTAAAATTCGAATTGAAAATCTAAACAACAAAACCTGAAATTGTTGATACGAATAGAAAGTAGAGATCATAAGCTTTGTTTTGATTACTCACATGAAAGATTTGGTGCACAGAAACACTATGAAATCTGAGGTTTAATTCTGCAGTTGTTCTTCACCAACACTCCTTGTTCTTGATTTTTTCTAATTTTTTACTAATTAATTAACTAATAATTAACAATAAATCAACTATTTATATTTATGAAAATAATACCCCTAAATAAAATTAAGGCTCTAATTACACATCTAATAAAAATATTTGGCCCCAATTTTTATAATTTTTGGGTATTAATTCTGAATTTTTAAATATCCATTAAATACAAAATATATGTCAAAAATTCTCAAAAATTGTGAATATTACAAAAATGCAAACAAAAATGTGATTTTTGTGGGGGGTTTTGACACCCGAAGGGGTCCGGAAAAGCCGTTTTTCGCGAAAGAGGTAAATTTGTAAAATGTCTAGGGGTTCAGAATAGCGATATGGTATAGGCCGTTGTTTGAAAAATAGGGCCAATGATTTTGTTTCAAATACGGGCTTTTAAAACATTATTTGAGCTGTACGGATTTTGATATAAAACCTCTAACTTATATTAAAACACTCAATAAATACCCGAAATACATTCCGATCAAAAAAGACAACACGTAGCACATAGCAGTTAGGGTTTATGACTCAACACACTTATTCACATAATAATACACATAAATTATCTTTATTATAATTTAATACAAGCGTAATTTCTCGGTCGTTACATTCTCCCTCCCTTAATAGGATTCTGTCCTCAGAATCACGCTATGAAAATAACTGAGGGTACTTTTCTAACATATCACTTTCAAGCTCCCAGGTTGATTCTTCAACCACAGGATTTCTCCATAAAACTCTCACTAATGGTACAGACTTATTTCTTAATACTCTCTCTTGCCGATCTAAAATTCTTACCGGCTGCTCTATATATGAGAAATCTGCCTGAAGCTCTATCGGCTCATACTCTATTACATGCCTTGTATCAGGGTTATACTTCTTAAGAATTGACACATGGAATACATTATGAATATGCTGCATATGAGGTGGTAAAGCTAGCTCGTATGCAACTTTTCCGACTCTCTTCAGAATTTCAAATGGACCGACATATCGGGGCTTTAGCTTGCCTTTATTACCAAACCTACTCAATCCCTTCCATGGTGATACCTTTAGTAGTACATGTTCCCCTTCTTGATAGTCCACATCCCTTCTGGTTGGATCTGCATATTTACGTTATCGATTTTGCGTTGCTTTGAGTCGCTTTCGAATAAGTTCTACTTTTTCCTTGGTCTGCTGAATCAGTTCGGGACCTAGAATTTTGCGCTCTCCAACTTCATCCCAACATGTAGGTGATCTACATTTTCTTCCATATAAAGCTTCATAAGGTGGCATTCCGATACTCGCATGATAGCTGTTGTTGTAAGAGAATTCCACTAGCGGTAAGTGCTTGTCCCAGTTGCCTTCAAAATCTATTACGCAAACACGTAACATATCCTCAATTGTCTGAATAGCCTTTCACTATTCCCGTCCATTTGTGGATGATAAGCGGTGCTCATATTTAGCTTGGTCCCTAGACATTCCTTGAATTTTCTCAAAAATCTCGAATTAAAACGGGGATCTCGATCCGATACTATGGACACTAGTACTCCATGACACATCACAATTTTTTTGAGATATAGATGTACTAACTTGTTAAGTGAAAACCTTTCGTTGATTGGAAGGAAATGTGCCGACTTCGTTAATCTGTCTATGATAACCCAAATTGCATCGTGATTTGCTTTGGTCTTTGGTAGTCCCACTACGAAATCCATAGCTAAGTGATCCCATTTCCATTCTGGAATATCTAGTGGTTGTAGTAATCCGCTCGGGCGTTGATGTTCAGCTTTGACTCGTTGACACGTGTAACACTTACTAACCCATTCTGCTATCTCTTTCTTCATATCTAACCACCAAAAGTTTTCCTTCAGATCTCTATACATCTTTGTGCTTCCTGGATGAATTGAATATATTGAACTGTGAGCGTCTTGGAAAATTTCCGCTTTCAATTGCGGTACATTAGGTATCCAGATTCTCGAAGCAACTCGAAAAATTCCCTTATCATCATTTTGGCTGGTAATTTCTTCTCCTGACAAATTGTCGATTTCGTGATTCATTACTTCTTCTTGACACCTTCTTATCTTCTCCAATAATTCGGGCTGAAAAGTCATGGCATAAATCGTTTCATTGGAACTTTCTGGAACACGAACTACAATTTCCAATTTATCGAATTCTTTAATCAAGTCTTCTGAAGATGGTAACAAGTTCAATCTTTCCTTTCGACTCAGTGCATCTGCTACAACATTCGCTTTGCCTGGATGATAATTGATTGATACGTCATAATCTTTGATTACCTCTAGCCAACGTCGTTGTCTCATGTTGAGTTCTTTCTGCGTGAAAATATACTTCAGACTTTTATGATCCATGTAAATTTCACACCTTTCTCCATAAAGATAATGTCTCCAGAGCTTTAGTGCGAATACAATTGCTACTAGTTCCAGATCATGCGTCGAATACTTTTGCTCATGAGGCTTTAGCTATCTAGAAGCGTAAGCGATTACATTGCCATGCTACATCAAAACACATCTGAGTCCTCGATAAGAAGCATCGCTATAAATGACGAAGTCTCCTTGATCATCAGGTAAGACAAGTACAGGTGCGGTTACCAACCGATTCTTCAATTCTTGGAAACTCTCTTCGCATTTCTCATTCCATTCAAACTTTTCATTCTTCCGGGTCAACTTTTTCAATGGTGTGGCTATATTTGCAAAATCTTTAACAAATCTTCTGTAATAACCTGCTAATCCCAAGAAACTTCTGACTTCCATCGGAGTCTTTGGTCTTTCCCAGTTTAAAATAGCTTCAATCTTTGCTGGATCGACTTGAATTCCTTCAACACTGATGATATGTCCTACAAATTGCACTTAATTTAACCAAAATTCACATTTCAAAAATTTTGCATAAAGTTGTTTCTTCCTTAATGTTTCCAATGTTATTTTCAGGTGCTCTGCATTTTCTTCTTCAGTCTTCGAGTAGATCAAGATGTCATCAATAAATACAATGATAAACTTATCCAGGTACTTCTTGAATACTCGGTTCATCAAATCCATAAATGCTGCTGGTGCATTGGTTAGTCCAAACGCCATCACAAGAAAATCGTAATGTCCATATCTCATTCGGAACGCAGTCTTCAGAATATCTTCTGCCTTGATCTTCAATTGATGACAGCCTGATCGTAAGTCGATTTTCAAAAACCATGCCGCTCCCTTCAGTTGATCAAATAAATCATCAATTTGGGGCAAAGGATATTTTTTCTTGATAGTTAACTTGTTCAGCTCACGGTAATCGATACATAGTCGCATGCTACCGTCCTTCTTTTTCACGAACAACACTGGTGCACCCCATGGGGATACACTAGGCCTTATGATTCCTTTGTCGAGAAGATCCTGCAATTGCTTTGCTAATTCTTTCATTTCAACAGGTGCCATTCAATACGGAGTTTTTGAAATTGGTTCAGTCCCTGGTGCCAAATCAATAGTAAACTCGATTTTTCGATCCGGATGTAATCCTGGAAGTTCATCTGGAAATACATCGGGAAACTCACAAACCACAGGAATATCTTCGATCTTCGGACTTTCTTTTTCCGTACCCAATACATAGGCTAAATAGGCTTGACATCCTTGGCGCAATAATTGCCTCGTTTGCATCATCGTTAAGAATCTCTGCTTATGTTTTTCGTCTTTAAATGTTACTGTTGCATTCTCCTCAGTTCATAAATTTACCTTCTTATTCGTGTAATCGATCTGAGCATTATTACTGGCTAACCAATCCATTCCTAAAATAACATCAAATTCTCCTAACTTGAAAGGTATCAAGTCAACTGAGAAATGATGTCCCGCTATTTCAATATCACAACCTGGACACACTCGATCTACCGCAATCTGATCATCATTTGTTAACTTTATAATTAACACTTCGTCTAACCACTGAATCTCACAATATATCTTAGGAATAAAATCTTCAGAAATAAAAGACCTTGTAGCTCCAGAATCAATCAGTACTTGAGCATTTACAGAATTCATGAGAAGCATACCTGCAACCACATTCGGACTTTGTATAGCTTCTTTCATTGACATGTTGAAAGTCTTTGCCCTGGGCTGATTCTATGATGGTGGCGTAGGTAATGCTAAAACCCTTGGAATGGTGGCGGCCATTATTTCTCCTCTACAGTCCTTGACAATGTGTCATTTTCTTCCGCATTGGAAACAAGTGACTTCTGCCTTCACAATTGGACATTCTCCAGAGTAGTGTCCCTTATGTTTGCACTTGAAGCACGTGACATTTGGCTTGTTACAAATTCCGGTATGCTTCTTCCCATATGTTCTGCAATCAGGTATAGGTGGTCGGATAAGTCTTTGTTGATTTGGGGCTGGGAGTCGGTTACCCGTCCTCTGGTTGCCCTGCTATGTCCTTCTAAAATTAACATTTTCCCGGGCTTGAAATCTCGGCCTTCTATTGGAACGATTCTAGAAACTTCCTGGTCCCTTTTCTTTCTGAGATGCTTCACTCTCTCCTTCAATAATCATGGCCTTCTGAACAACCGCTGTATAAGTTGCCAGCTCAAACACTGCTACCCTGCTATGGATCCATGGCTTCAATCCCTGCTAAAACCTCTTGGTTCACTTTTCATTAGTATCCACCTGCTCAGGAACAAATCTGGCCAATTCAGTGAACTTGGCTTCATAATCTGTGACCGACAAATTACCCTGCTTCAACTCCAGGAACTTAATCTCCATTTGATTCTTCATGTAACGAGGAAAATATTTTTCCAGAAAAAAACTATCCCAAATCACTACATCTTCGCCCTTCAAAGCCTTCTTCGATTCCCACCAGTAATTGGCCTCACCTTTCAGAAAGTAACTAGCAAAATCCATTTTCTGATCTTCCTCAACTTTTACTAACGTAAAGGACTTTTCCATTTCTTTTAACTAAGCTCTTGCCTTTGTAGGATCTGCGGAACCTTCGAATTCTGGAGGCTTCACCGACTGGAATTGCTTAAAAGTAACTACCGGTGCTGCTGCTGGTGCTTGTTGTTCTGGATGAATGACTTGTTATAGCATTTGTTGTTAAAATTGTTGTTGTTGTTGCTGCATCTATTGCTGCATCATCATCATCTGTTATTGCATAAGGTGGAACACCTTGTCCATGGGATTATTATTGTTCTGACTCTCGGTATTGCCATTAGACGACTCAGGTCTTGTTTTTCTTTTAGGTGTCATAGTTCTGATAATAAAACAATTGGTTCTTTTAATAATAGTTTATTAAACAGGTGATATGAATAAAGAAACAATTTGTATGGTATTAAAATAAAATTTAAACAGTTGACATTGTAAGGAAAGATAATTTAATGTTTAAGTAAATCATTTGGAAATAATTTGAGAAATTTGGGAAAAATAAATGATACAACATGGTTGTAAATAAAAATAACATTTTAAAATATGCAACGGTAAAATAGTAAAATAAATGTAAATGCTTAAAAGACTGGAAAATGAAAAAAATGTGAAAATGTTCATTTTATATATATAGGTATAACACCAGCTACATGTATCAGTACTTGATACAAAAAGGCCTACATCAGATCAGTCATACTGCTACTACTACTAGTCAAAACTAGCGCCTACACACATACAAACTAGTCATAGTATACTATGTCGCATCTATCTACATATAATATACATGGTACAACATCCTACTGTTAGCTAGAATTAAAATCCGGGTGGCACTCGGCCCAACTCCTGCTTAGTGCCTCTAGCACGGCCTCGGTCTATCTCATCGCTCTACGGTATACGGCATCGGTGTGCACATCATGTTGTCTCAAATCAACCATCTCCTGAGAACTTGCTCTATATATCTGACGAAGTCTCTCTCTCAATATATAATCTTGCTGGAGTGCTCTGACTGGTCTCTAGTCTCGAACAACCCAAGTATCTCTCGGCACTGGTCCTGCCATCTCAACCTCTCCTCTCTCTCACTCTGGAACTGCTGGTAAGATACTATATGGGGCTCACGAAGATCAGTCTGAGAACCTCTGGTAGGTAATGGCTGGTCAACAACTACCTCATCCATGAACTCCTGCTGAGGAAATTGGTATATCCCAGGCACAGGTGCATAAATAGCCAATGGTGCGGGAAATAGTACATGCAACTCTGGGGTGCAAACATCGGTGGGTCTGGCTGTAACTGTGGGATCTCTGGCTGTGGTGCTGGGATCTGCGGCTCTAACTTCCCCCCACTGAGGGATGTTCAAGGATTAACTTAGAAATTAGGAAGCGAAATGTTAAGAAAAGTATCCCCAATTATTTCGATCCTGACTCTGGGACGAAATCCTTTTAAGGAGAGCAGACCGTAATATCCCCAATTTTTGCAACTATTTGAAGCCCTGATGAATAGTATTTTTGCTCATTGTGAAATACTATCAAACAACCATATATAGAAGTCTTTTATAAAAATTATGAGCTTGTATTAGTGTTCAGTAATGAATATGAGTGTATATAAAAGTCTTCAGAATTCGAAATCGAGCACTTTGATTTTTCCCAAAAATCCGCCAGACACCGAAAAAATTAAGTATAAAGTGTTGAGATTGAAGGAATTGAATCCAAGGATTATAAAGAGTATGATTAAAGGAATAAAAGATATTGAGAAAGTTTTTAGGAAACCCTAACAATAAGATCACAGATATGTTTCCTCGAACGATCAAGCGAGATTAAACGACGAATGAATAACGTAAGAAAGGGAAGCGAAATGAGGATGAAATACATGTGACAATTAGAAGAGCAAGAAGTTCAACATTTATAGCATTAATATGAAACCAAATCAAAGGATCAAGCTTGATTACATCACTAGCAAATTGGTTAAAAAACACTTGAAAAGAGGTGATGTAAGCTAGGTGATGTAAGCACTTTATTAAAGTGATCAAGATATTTATTAATCAAGTAAAATCACTTGGTCAATAATGCACCAACTAACCAAGCAAAGAAGCAAGCAAAAGATCACTTCTTCATTTTTTGAAGAAAAATCCGAGAGGAAAAGGGGGTAGAAATGGAGGAGAAAGAAATGGTTGTATCTTGAGTTTTTCTTGGCCGACTCACGCGTTCTACCAGTCAAAACGAAGCCCTCGAGAAACTCTACACATATAGGGTAACCAATCTCCTCACCTACTTGATTATCATACTCTTTTTTCATGATTTACAGTTAGGAGAATAGTAACCATGTTTGTTTTCTTGATTTTCATGGAAGATTAAGGTTGTTTAAGCATAGACCAAGGCTCTTAGAGGCTTTTAGTGACTACCCACACTCCAAGTAAGGTATAAAAATCTTAAAATATTAGTAGTCAAGTTGTGTTGAATGTTTTGTAAGTATATGTTTTGAGGATTATAAATGGATGAAAGTATAAAGCATGTTTAAGGTTATGATTATCTAAGTTAGTATAATGATGGTTGTTGTTGGTTGATCCATGATTGATGCTAGTTATAATTTGGTATTATTAAGAGATTTTGACTTATAAAAGTTTTTGATGATGGATTCTTGGATTATTGGTTTTATTGAGGATGTTTTGGTGTAGATTAAAATTTGGAAATCGTTAGTTTATAGCTGTCGTAATACCAGATTTTACAATACCCTTGTTTGTGTATTACTTTGGAGTTGAAAAACCTAATTTTGAAAATCACCACTGCCATGATCAGTTAGCTCATATTTTAATCTTCGTTTTGATATATAGATCGCGTTAATCGGATTTACGATTTAGGAGAAACGACCGTGTTAAGTAAGCGGTGTTTCACGAAACCATCTCTACATTACGTGTAGCCTTAAAACTGTTTTTGAGACCGCTAAAGGACTTGTTGGATCATGAAAATTTTATTTAATATGTTAAGTAAGTCCCTCTAGAAGCTTTCACATTAAAAAGATTATTTTTCAAATTTATAAAAATGATAGAGTCGAGGGTGTGCAAGTGAGAAATGTAAATCAATGACTTGAAAATGAGCTTTCATCTAATGAGCGTTAAGGCTTAGCTTCATAAGCAATCAGTGACTAATCCTGATTAATGTTATTATTTATATATTATTAGATTAACTCAGGACCCTCACTATAACACCCTCCAAATCCGGGGTATAGATTTGGGGCATTATTAACACTAACTACTCACTAAACCTGTACAATCAAGATATATATAAAATAATAACCCCGAACTACTGCTACTCAGGATCTTTTCAAGGTTAAGGATTAAAAATAAGAACGACAAACCAACTTTATAACAAACTAGTTTAAACAATCTGTCTCAAGAACTCTCTTTATTATAAAACATTATTCTATTCACATTTTAAACTAAATATCTTTTATTCAAACTATAATTATTACTTATCCAGCTATACCTGATCTGGAAACTCAAAGCTCTCTTCTGGGATAGATACAAATACTCTTGGTATAAGAGGGTCCCGCTGCTTGACTCGCTTCTTGACTACTAGGGTTCTGATGGGTTTCATTCTCAACCTTAACTGAAAAATAAGGTGAACAACAATAAAATGGGGTGAGCCAAAATTTGCTTAACAAGCCTGCAACAATATATATAGTGTAAAGAGAGAAGAATAAATGAACCGGTAATCTTCTAGTTTGAACAACCATCTATTTTTGTAAAGAATAATAACTTGCCATTACTGGCGAGTGCCAAATGAACGAGACTGGAAACAAAAACCAACATATGCACTATAACCTGCTGATCAATCAGGATACAGTGTAGATCTATACCCAACTGCATAGACCCAACCAACATAAGGGGTACCCAGGCAACTATGGCCTAATTATCAAGGGTCCGGTTAATACCCGGCCCGCATCGTAACCATCCAGTCCATAGCTTAGCATCTGGAACAATTGGTATGCTTTTGATGTATCCCAACATCAGGATATATCAGAGTATATATAAGTAAGGGTATCAGTATTGGAATATGAATAGAGGATTCAATAAATTGGGAGAAATCAAGAATCGAAATGAAATAGAAACAACGATCAACAATTGTGTATCAATATATGTGAACAAGAATTATCAAGGTGTAATTGATATGGAAAGTTGGATATATTTTACTATTCTCAACTTAAAATAGGGGAAAACTTGCCTGGTGCGCGCTTCACCTCGTATGATTCACTACCTTCTCTCTCTTGCTTGATTCGCCTTGTTGGTACTGAATCTATCAAGGAAATATATTCGTTTAGATAACTTATCTCGTACACGTATCTTGAGTTGATACCACGTAGTCCTAATCGTCTACCCATACGATTCTATCAGACTCGCATATATAATATAACATATAAGGTTCATATAATCACGTAAAATACATAGCTCATAAGACACATAATTTATTTTAGACTTGTAATTATTTTTAGAATCGATACTAGACTTATACTCACACTAACTAACATTATTCGGTTCGATTCATAATTTTTTGGGATTTATTAGACTCAATTCTACCCCTAATAGGACTATAAACAATTAATTACCACAAGACGACTCGCTTTGGAAAGAAATTATAATTTATACTTATTTTAATGGAATCTGGTCATTTTTCTGAGTCTAAGGGTCTTCGTTTCACTCAAATCGTACTAACGGTTTAATTACTACGCAATAAACAAGATTTAATAAATTATAAATCAATTATAATTAATTAATCATCATTAATTAACCCTTAATTATATTTTTGAATAATTATTTAAGAATTATTATATTTTAAATAATTAATCCCTAATTTTTAAAATTAATTACAATTTATTACCATTAATTACAATTAATTACAATTATTACCAATTATTCACGAATTATACAATAAAATCGACTATTTGAAATTAGTTATTTGATAGGAATAATTATTACAACTCTGATCGTATAAATAAACGAACGCTCGAATACTAATTCCAACTTATCGAAGCTCCACTCGAATAAGTACGCGTTACTCGAATTATTCGATTAATTATCGAATAATTATTCAAATTATTCGATCTATTATTTATTATTTAATCTTATTTATTACTTAATTATAGAATAATAGATAACTGAATAAATAATTAGATAATTAATTAAATAATTAAATAAATAATCAATTTCAAATTTCTAAATTAATAAAATAATTTAGAAATTAATTATAAAATAATTCAGATTTTAAATTTGATTTTTAGAATTATTAAAAACTGATTTTTTTTTATTTTATAAAAATAAACTAAATAATTAAAAATGCTGAAACATAAAACAGGGAATGGGTTTCGGGTTTTGAGGATCAAACCCGGGTCGATTTCCGGGTTGGAACCGGGTCGAACCCGGGTCACGAAGAACAGCCACCGACAACGACGCCGGTGGATTTTCCGGCGAGTGAAACCGGCCACAATCACGTGATTCCTGGCTAGGTTTTCTGCGTTTGTGTTTCCTGGCAAGCCACAGCAACTTCCCTCGCCTTCCTCCTTCTTCATTCATCATTTTTTAGCCGGAAACACGAAGAACAGCCGTCGGTAATGGCGGTTCTCCGGTGATAAGTGGCATTTTATACCACTTAGAACGTCTTATAATGGCTTGAATTGATGTCTTGAAATCAGGTATTTTGTGTATTTGATGCATTTTTTAAGTGTTTTTGCATTTCAGGGTATAACTTGCGTATGTAGGAAGAATTCATCATAGATAAGCCTAGGTAAGTGTGTGGCATTGGTTGTGGAAAGTTGGGGGCAGAACGCAGCAAAATCAGGAGCAGAATTCAGAATTTTCCAGAAGGTGCTTGGGCGCCCGCTCAGGATGCTGGGGCGGTCGCCTGAGAGCTTGGGCGCCCGCTCAGGAATCTGGGGCGGCCGCTCAGGGACGAAAATTTTAATACTGAATTTTATAATCCTAATTCTGATGGACTTCTGAGACGGCTGGTTCTTGTGGGCTTCTATATAAGTAGTTCTCAGAGACGTTTCACATAAGTGTGGTATCAAGCAAGGAGCAAGGAGAGAAGGAAGAAGACCGTTTTAGCACATCACAGCGAAGAAGAGGAAGCATACGTTTTCTTGTTATTCTTTTATTCGTTGTATAAGTGGATGCTAGTTTTCTTTACTTTGAACCTTATTACTCTTGTGACGTACTCTGGTTTTAATAAGTATTTTTATTAGTTTATATTGTGTGTATTATCATGATTTCTTATGAACCCATAGTGACGATGATTTCTATCATGGGCTAATCGTGATCATGGGGTCATAACAGATTTACTATGGATTTCTTTAGTTAGTTGTTTAATACCTTAGTGTGTGATGATTGTATGATATCTAGCATAGGTTGTGCTTATTCGTCTTATGTGTGTCGCGAACATATAAGATAGTCTGTTAATCTCCTGTGAAGCGACGGTGGATCTTGAGGTTTAGAACTTTCCATGCTAGCATATGTTCATGTATGTGTATACATGATTAGTGGGTAACTCTAACCGTTTTACTTGCCCTTTGTAATCATAAAGAACAACTTGTGCTTAAATTGTTATGTTGTCAAATTCTGTAGACATATAGGGTCTCAACATAGTTGATGCCTATTCAACTTCTATCTTGATTGTGAATGTTTGGTAGAATGGTATTAGTACAATGAAAGTTGGCTTTTATCAGTTTCGTTTTGTTTGATTAATATCATCATCATTACATGCTAAGGGTAATGACGATAACTATTGAATGAAGTAGTAATGAAGTTGTGATCTCATGTGTGTTTAATATTGTTAATTCAGTGTGAATTAAGTGTTTAATTCTCGTAGTTAATTGTAGTTAATAATTAGTTAATCATATTTAAGTGTTATTGTGTTGACATTGAGAAGTAATCATACATTGGTGAGTAAGTGTTAATTGAACATAATTAGTCTGAGTCTCTGTGGGAATGAACTAGAATTTATTCTATATTACTTGTGAACGCGTATACTTGCGTGAATTATTAGCACGTATTTTTTCCCTAACAAGTTTTTGGCGCCGCTGCCGGGGACTCGGCGTATTTGTTTAGTTTATGTACTTGCCATCAGTGGTCATTAGGACTCATTGATTAAGACGTGTTACTTATTGTTTCCGGTTGTGCTTTAGGTACTCTAGCGAGCGTTTATGCAAACACGTTCTCGCACTCGCAAGAGAATTTTAGATACGGCTGAGGAGACAGACTCAGTTCTTGATATTCCGGAGAAGATAGATTTTGAAGATTTAGATAAAGAGAGTGAGCAGAAAGAACCAATAATCATGGGTGATCGTATAGTTCCAACAGCAGATCCAGCTTTTATGGACTTTTCTCGGCCTAAAATTGATGACATTTAGTCAAGCATCCTTCATCCGGCTATTCAGGATAATACTTTTGAAATCAAGTCGGGCACTATTTAGATGGTGCAGAATTCTGTTTCTTTCGGAGGTGCTGCGACTGAAGACCCCAACATGCATATCAGGAATTTTGTCGAGATCTGTAGTACTTTCAAATATAATGGTGTGACTGATGAGGCTATCAAGCTGAGGTTTTTCCCATTCTCTCTGAGGGATAAAGCTAAGGACTGGTTACATTCTGAACCAGCTGGGTCCATCACTACTTGGCAAGATCTTGCGCAAAAGTTTTTGGTGAAGTTCGATCCAATGGCGAAGACTGAATCTATCAAGGAAATATATTCGTTTAGATAACTTATCTCATACACGTATCTTGAGTTGATACCACGTAGTCCTAATCGTCTACCCATACGATTCTATCAGAACCGCATATATAATATAACATATAAGGTTCACATAATCACGTAAAATACATAGCACATAAGACACATAATTTATTTTAGACTTGTAATTATTTTTAGAATCGATACTAGACTTATACTCACACTAACTAACATTATTCGGTTCGATTCATAATTTTTCGGGATTTATTAGAATCAATTCTACCCCTAATAGGGACTATAAACAATTAATTACCACAAGACGACTCGCTTTCGAAAGAAATTATAATTTATACTTATTTTTAATGGAATCTGGTCATTTTTCTGAGTCTAAGGGTCTTCGTTTCACTCAAATCGGACTAACGGTTTAATTACTACGCAATAAACAAGATTTAATAAATTATAAATCAATTATAATTAATTAATCATCATTAATTAACCCTTAATTATATTTTTGAATAATTATTTAAGAATTATTGTATTTTAAAATAATTAATCCCTAATTTTTAAAATTAATTACAATTTATTACCATTAATTACAGTTAATTACAATTATTCATGAATTATACAATAAAATCGACTATTTGAAATTAATTATTCGATATGAATAGTTATTATAACTCTGATTGTATAAATAAACGAATGCTCGAATACTAATTCCAACTTATCGAAGCTCTACTCGAATAAGTACGCGTTACTCGAATTATTCGATTAATTATCGAATCATTATTCAAATTATTCGATCTATTATTTATTATTAAATCTTATTTATTACTTAGTTATAGAATAATAGATAATTGAATAAATAATTAGATAAATAAATAAATAAATAAATAATCAATTTCAAATTTTTAATTAATAAAATAATTTAGAAATTAATTATAAAATAATTCAGATTTTAAATCTGATTTTTAGAATTATTAAAAACTGATTTTTTTTATTTTTAAAAATAAACTAAATAATTAAAAATGCAAAAACATAAAACAAGGAAAGGGTTTGGGTTTTGAGGATCAAACCCGGGTCGATTTTCGGGTTGGAACCGGGTCGAACCCGGGTCACGAAGAACAGCCACCGGCGACGACGCCGGTGGATTTTCCGGTGAGTGAAACCGGCCACAAGCACGTGATTCATGGCTCGTTATTCTGCGTTTGTGTTTCCCTGGCAAGCCACGGCAACTCCCCCCGCTTTCCTCCTTCTTCCTTTATCGTTTTTCAGTCGGGAACACGAAGAACAGCCGTCGGTAACGGCGGTTCTCCGGCGAGCCTGAATCGTAGTCAAATCGGGATCGTTTGGATCGATTTAACCCTCCATTTCATTCAAAATTTCCTCAGAAACACAACCGCATCAACATCATAACCTAACAATCTCTACAACGATTTCTCCGACCAAAACATAATAATTTCCGGCCAAAAAATCAAACTAACAATTTCGTACATGAAAAATTGCAAATAATATATCAAAATAAAGCTCATAACTTGTATAATCTAACCCCTATCAGCAAATTAACCTAAGATTCATGTAAGTTCAAATATGAATTAAAATAAAATTATATAAACTTGAAACTAAGAACTAACACTTAGAACATAACTTTGATGAACTAAATAGCATAAATCCATTATAAACAAGTATATGAAACTATCCCAAGCATCAAATTCAACCCAGAACCCTACAATCAAAAACCCCCAATTCAGTTCATAAACCCTAAAATTCGAATTGAAAATCTAAACAACAAAACCTGAAATTGTTGATACGAATAGAAAGTAGAGATCATAAGCTTTGTTTTGATTACTCACATGAAAGATTTGGTGCACAGAAACACTATGAAATCTGAGGTTTAATTCTGCAGTTGTTCTTCACCAACACTCCTTGTTCTTGATTTTTTCTAATTTTTTACTAATTAATTAACTAATAATTAACAATAAATCAGCTATTTATATTTATGAAAATAATACCCCTAAATAAAATTAAGGGTCTAATTACACATCTAATAAAAATATTTGGCCCCAATTTTTATAATTTTTGGGTATTAATTATAAATTTTTAAATATCCATTAAATATAAAATATATGTCAAAAATTCTCAAAAATTATGAATATTACAAAAATGCAAAGAAAAATGTGATTTTTGTGGGGGGTTTTGACACCCGAAGGGGTCCGGAAAAGCCGTTTTTCGCGAAAGAGGTAAATTTGTAAAATGTCTAGGGGTTCAGAATAGCGATATGGTATAGGCCGTTGTTTGAAAAATAGGGCCAATGATTTTGTTTCAAATACGGGCTTTTAAAACATTATTTGAGCTGTACGGATTTTGATATAAAACCTCTAACTTATATTAAAACACTCAATAAATACCCGAAATACATTTCGATCAAAAAAGACAACACGTAGCACATAGCAGTTAGGGTTTATGACTCAACACACTTATTCACATAATAATACATATAAATTATCTTTATTATAATATAATACAAGCGTAATTCCTCGGTCGTTACATTCTCCCTCCCTTAATAGGATTCTGTCCTCAGAATCATGCTATGAAAATAACTGAGGGTACTTTTCTAACATATCACTTTCAAGCTCCCAGGTTGATTCTTCAACCACGGGATTTCTCCATAAAACTCTCACTAATGGTACAGACTTATTTCTTAATACTCTCTCTTGCCGATCTAAAATTCTTACCGGCTGCTCTATATATGAGAAATCTGCCTGAAGCTCTATCGGCTCATACTCTATTACATGCCTTGTATCAGGGTTATACTTCTTAAGAATTGACACATGGAATACATTATGAATATGCTGCATATGAGGTGGTAAAGCTAGCTCGTATGCAACTTTTCCGACTCTCTTCAGAATTTCAAATGGACCGACATATCGGGGCTTTAGCTTGCCTTTATTACCAAACCTACTCAATCCCTTCCATGGTGATACCTTTAGTAGTACATGTTCCCCTTCTTGATAGTCCACATCCCTTCTGGTTGGATCTGCATATTTACGTTATCGATTTTGCGTTGCTTCGAGTCGCTTTCGAATAAGTTCTACTTTTTCCTTGGTCTGCTGAATCAGTTCGGGACCTAGAATTTTGCGCTCTCCAACTTCATCCCAACATGTAGGTGATCTGCATTTTCTTCCATATAAAGCTTCATAAGGTGGCATTCCGATACTCGCATGATAGCTGTTGTTGTAAGAGAATTCCACTAGCGGTAAGTGCTTGTCCCAGTTGCCTTCAAAATCTATTACGCAAACACGTAACATATCCTCAATTGTCTGAATAGCCTTTCACAATGCCCGTCCGTTTGTGAATGATAAGCGGTGCTCATATTTAGCTTGGTCCCTAGACATTCCTTGAATTTTCTCAAAAATCTTGAATTAAAACGGGGATCTCGATCCGATACTATGGACACTAGTATTCCATGACGGATCACAATTTTTTTGAGATATAGATGTACTAACTTGTTAAGTGAAAACCTTTCATTGATTGGAAGGAAATGTGCCGACTTCGTTAATCTGTCTATGATAACCCAAATTGCATCGTGATTTGCTTTGGTCTTTGGTAGTCCCACTACGAAATCCATAGCTAAGTGATCCCATTTCTATTCTGGAATATCTAGTGGTTGTAGTAATCCGCCCGGGCGTTGATGTTCAGCTTTGACTCGTTGACACGTGTAACACTTACTGACCCATTCCGCTATCTCTTTCTTCATATCTAACCACCAAAAGTTTTCCTTCAGATCTCTATACATCTTTGTGCTTCCTGGATGAATTGAATATATTGAACTGTGAGCGTCTTGGAAAATTTCCGCTTTCAATTGCGGTACATTAGGTATCCAGATTCTCGAAGCAACTCGAAAAATTCCCTTATCATCATTTTGGCTGGTAATTTCTTCTCCTGACAAATTGTCGATTTCGTGATTCATTACTTCTTCTTGACACCTTCTTATCTTCTCCAATAATTCGGGCTGAAAAGTCATGGCATAAATCATTTCATTGGAACTTTCTGGAACACGAACTTCAATTTCCAATTTATCGAATTCTTTAATCAAGTCTTCTGAAGATGTTAACAAGTTCAATCTTTCCTTTCGACTCAGTGCATCTGCTACAACATTCGCTTTGCCTGGATGATAATTGATTGATACGTCATAATCTTTGATTAGCTCTAGCCAACGTCGTTGTCTCATGTTGAGTTCTTTCTGCGTGAAAATATACTTCAGACTTTTATGATCCATGTAAATTTCACACCTTTCTCCATAAAGATAATGTCTCCAGAGCTTTAGTGCGAATACAATTGCTACTAGTTCCAGATCATGCGTCGAATACTTTTGCTCATGAGGCTTTAGCTATCTAGAAGCGTAAGCGATTACATTGCCATGCTACATCAAAACACATCTGAGTCCTCGATAAGAAGCGTCGCTATAAATGATGAAGTCTCCTTGATCATCAGGTAAGACAAGTACAGGTGCGGTTACCAATCGATTCTTCAATTCTTGGAAACTCTCTTCGCATTTCTCATTCCATTCGAACTTTTCATTCTTCCGGGTCAACTTTTTCAATGGTGTGGCTATATTTGCAAAATCTTTAACAAATCTTCTGTAATAACCTGCTAATCCCAAGAAACTTCTGACTTCCATCAGAGTCTTTGGTCTTTCCCAGTTTAAAATAGCTTCAATCTTTGCTGGATCGACTTGAATTCCTTCAACACTGATGATATGTCCTACAAATTGCACTTAATTTAACCAAAATTCGCATTTCAAAAATTTTGCATAAAGTTGTTCCTTCCTTAATGTTTCCAATAATATTTTCAGGTGCTCTGCATTTTCTTCTTCAGTCTTCGAGTAGATCAAGATGTCATCAATAAATACAATGATAAACTTATCCAGGTACTTCTTGAATACTCGGTTCATCAAATCCATAAATGTTGTTGGTGCATTGGTTAGTCCAAACACCATCACAAGAAAATCGTAATGTCCATATCTCGTTCGGAACGCAGTCTTCAGAATATCTTCTGCCTTGATCTTCAATTGATGACAGCCTGATCGTAAGTCGATTTTCGAAAACCATGCCGCTCCCTTCAGTTGATCAAATAAATCATCGATTTGGGGCAAAGGATATTTTTTCTTGATAGTTAACTTGTTCAGCTCACGGTAATTGATACATAGTCGCATGCTACCATCCTTCTTTTTCACGAACAACACTGGTGCACCCCATGGGGATACACTAGGCCTTATGATTCCTTTGTCGAGAAGATCCTGCAATTGCTTTGCTAATTCTTTCATTTCAACAGGTGCCATTCAATACGGAGTTTTTGAAATTGGTTCAGTCCCTGGTGCCAAATCAATAGTAAACTCGATTTTTCGATCCGGATGTAATCCTGGAAGTTCATCTGGAAATACATCGGGAAACTCACAAACCACAGGAATATCTTTGATCTTCGGACTTTCTTTTTCCGTATCCAATACATAGGCTAAATAGGCTTGACATCCTTGACGCAATAATTGCCTCGTTTGCATCATCGTTAAGAATCTCTGCTTATGTTTTTCGCCTTTAAATGTTACTGTTGCATTCTCCTCAGTTCATAAATTTACCTTCTTATTCGTGTAATCGATCTGAGCATTATTACTGGCTAACCAATCCATTCCTAAAATAACATCAAATTCTCCTAACTTGAAAGGTATCAAGTCAACTGAGAAATGATGTCCCGCTATTTCAATATCACAACCTGGACACACTCGATCTACCGCAATCTGATCATCATTTCTTAACTTTATAATTAACACTTCGTCTAACCACTGAATCTCACAATATATCTTAGGAATAAAATCTTCAGAAATAAAAGACCTTGTAGCTCCAGAATCAATCAGTACTTGAGCATTTACAGAATTCATGAGAAGCGTACCTGCAACCACATTCGGACTTTGTATTGCTTCTTTCATTGACATGTTGAAAGTCCTTGCCCTGGGCTGATTCTATAATGGTGGCGTAGGTAATGCTAAAACCCTTGGAATGGTGGCGGCCATTATTTCTCCTCTACAGTCCTTGACAATGTGTCATTTTCTTCCGCATTGGAAACAAGTGACTTCTGCCTTCCCAATTGGACATTCTCCAGAGTAGTGTCCCTTATGTTTGCACTTGAAGCACGTGACATTTGGCTTGTTACAAATTCTGGTATGTTTCTTCCCATATGTTCTGCAATCAGGTATAGGTGGTCGGATAAGTCTTTGTTGATTTGGGGCTGGGAGTCGGTTACCCGTCCTCTGGTTGCCCTGCTATGTCCTTCTAAAATTAACATTTCCCCGGGCTTGAAATCTCGGCCTTCTATTGGAACGATTCTGGAAACTTCCTGGTCCCTTTTCTTTCTGAGATGCTTCACTCTCTCCTTCAATAATCATGGCCTTCTGAACAACCGCTGTATAAGTTGTCAGCTCAAACACTGCTACCCTGCTATGGATCCATGGCTTCAATCCCTGCTGAAACCTCTTGGTTCACTTTTCATTAGTATCCACCTGCTCAGGAACAAATCTGGCCAATTCAGTGAACTTGGCTTCATAATCTGTGACCGACAAATTACCCTGCTTCAACTCCAGGAACTTAATCTCCATTTGATTCTTCATGTAACGAGGAAAATATTTTTCCAGAAAAAAACAGTAAATCTATCCCAAGTCACTACATCTTCGCCCTTCAAAGCCTTCTTCGATTCCCACCAGTAATTGGCCTCACCTTTCAGAAAGTAACTAGCAAAATCCATTTTCTGATCTTCCTCAACTTTTACTAACGTAAAGGACTTTTCCATTTCTTTTAACTAAGCTCTTGCCTTTGTAGGATCTGCGGAACCTTCGAATTCTGGAGGCTTCACCGACTGGAATTGCTTAAAAGTAACTACCGGTGCTGCTGCTGGTGCTTGTTGTTCTGGATGAACGACTTGTTGTAGCATTTGTTGTTAAAATTGTTGTTGTTGTTGCTGCATCTATTGCTGCATCATCATCATCTGTTATTGCATAAGGTGGAACATCTTGTCCATGGGATTATTATTGTTCTGACTCTCGGTATTGCCATTAGACGACTCAGGTCTTGTTTTTCTTTTAGGTGTCATAGTTCTGATAATAAAACAATTGGTTCTTTTAATAATAGTTTATTAAACAGGTGATATGAATAAAGAAACAATTTGTATGGTATTAAAATAAAATTTAAACAGTTGACATTGTAAGGAAAGATAATTTAATGTTTAAGTAAATCATTTGGAAATAATTTGAGAAATTTGGGAAAAATAAATGATACAACATGGTTGTAAATAAAAATAACATTTTAAAATATGCAACGGTAAAATAGTAAAATAAATGTAAATGCTTAAAAGACTGGAAAATGAAAAAAATGTGAAAATGTTCATTTTATATATATAGGTATAACACCAGCTACATGTATCAGTACTTGATACAAAAAGGTCTACATCAGATCAGTCATACTGCTACTACTACCAGTCAAAACTAGCGCCTACACACATACAAACTACTCATAGTATACTATGTCGCATCTATCTACATATAATATACATGGTACAACATCCTACTGTTAGCTAGAATTAAAATCCGGGTGGCACTCGGCCCAACTCCTGCTTAGTGCCTCTAGCACGGCCTCGGTCTATCTCATCGCTCTACGGTATACGGCATCGGTGTGCACATCATGTTGTCTCAAATCAACCATCTCCTGAGAACTTGCTCTATATATCTGACGAAGTCTCTCTCTCAATATATAATCTTGCTGGAGTGCTCTAACTGGTCTCTAGTCTCGAACAACCCAAGTATCTCTCAGCACTGGTCCTGCCATCTCAACCTCTCCTCTCTCTCACTCTGGAACTGCTGGTAAGATACTATATGGGGCTCACGAAGATCAGTCTGAGAACCTCTGGTAGGTAATGGCTGGTCAACAACCACCTCATCCACGAACTCCTGCTGAGGAAATTGGTATATCCCAGGCACAGGTGCATAAATAGCCAATGGTGCGGGAAATAGTACATGCAACTCTGGGGTGCAAACATCGGTGGGTCTGGCTGTAACTGTGGGATCTCTGGATGTGGTGCTGGGATCTGCGGCTCTAACTTCCCCCACTGAGGGATGTTCAAGGATTAACTTAGAAATTAGGAAGCGAAATTTTAAGAAAAGTATCCCCAATTATTTCGAACCTGACTCTGGGACGAAATCCTTTTAAGGAGAGCAGACCGTAATATCCCCAATTTTTGCAACTATTTGAAGCTCTGATGAATAGTAACTTTTGCTTATTGTGAAATACTATCAAACAACCATATATAGAAGTCTTTTATAAAAATTATGAGCTTGTATTAGTGTTTAGTAATGAATATGAGTGTATATAAAAGTCTTCAGAATTCGAAAATGAGCACTTTGATTTTTCCCAAAAATCCGCCAGACACCGAAAAAATTAAGTATAAAGCGTTGAGATTGAAGGAATTGAATCCAAGGATTATAAAGAGTATGATTAAAGGAATAAAAGATATTGAGAAAGTTATTAGGAAACCCTAACAATAAGATCACAGATATGTTTCCTCGAACGATCAAGCGAGATTAAACGACGAATGAATAACGTAAGAAAGGGAAGCGAAATGAGGATGAAATACATGTGACAATTAGAAGATCAAGGAGTGCAACATTTGGAGCATTAATATGAAACCAAATCAAAGGATCAAGCTTGATTACATCACTAGCAACTTGGTTAAAAAACACTTGGAAAGAGGTGATGTAAGCTAGGTGATGTAAGCACTTTATTAAAGTGATCAAGATATTTATAAATCAAGTAAAATCACTTGGTCAATAATGCACCAACTAACCAAGCAAAGAAGCAAGCAAAAGATCACTTCTTCATTTTTTGAAGAAAAATCCGAGAGGAAAAGGGGGTAGAAATGGAGGAGAAAGAAATGGTTGTATCTTGAGTTTTTCTTGGCCGACTCACGCGTTCTACCAGTCAAAATGAAGCCCTCGAGAAACTCTACACATATAGGGTAACTAATCTCCTCACCTACTTGATTATCATACTCTTTTTTCATGATTTACAGTTAGGAGAAAAGTAACCATGTTTATTTTCTTGATTTTCATGGAAGATTAAGGTTGTTTAAGCATAGACCAAGGCTCTTAGAGGCTTTTAGTGACTACCCACACTCCAAGTAAGGTATAAAAATCTTAAAATATTAGTAGTCAAGTTGTGTTGAATGTTTTGTAAGTATATGTTTTGAGGATTATAAATGGATGAAAGTATAAAGCATGTTTAAGGTTATGATTATCTAAGTTAGTATAATGATGGTTGTTGTTGGTTGATCCATGATTGGTGCTAGTTATAATTTGGTATTATTGAGAGATTTTGACTTATAAAAGTTTTTGATGATGGATTCTTGGATTGTTGGTTTTATTGAGGATGTTTTGGTGTAGATTAAAATTTGGAAATCGTTAGTTTATAGCTGTCGTAATGCCAGATTTTACAATTCCCTTGTTTGTGTATAACATTGGAGTTGAAAAACCCTAATTTTGAAAATCACCACTGCCATGATCAGTTAGCTCATATTTTAAGCTTCGTTTTGATATATAGATCGCGTTAATCGGATTTACGGTTTAGGAGAAACGACTGTGTTAAGTAAGCGGTGTTTCACGAAACCATCTCTACATTACGTGTAGCCTTAAAACTGTTTTTGAGACCCCTAAAGGACTTGTTGGATCATGAAAATTTTATTTAATATGTTAAGTAAGTCCCTCTAGAAGCTTTCACATTAAAAAGATTATTTTTCAAATTTATAAAAATGATAGAGTCGAGGGTGTGCAAGTGAGAAATGTAAATCAATGACTTGAAAACGAGCTTTCATATAATGAGCGTTAAGGCTTAGCTTCATAAGCAATCAGTGACTAATCCTGATTAATGTTATTATTTATATATTATTAGATCAACTCAGGACCCTCACTATAACACCCTCCAAATCCGGGGTATAGATTTGGGGCATTATTAACACTAACTACTCACTAAACCTGTACAATCAAGATATATATAAAATAATTACCCCGAACTACTGCTACTCGGGATCTTTTCAAGGTTAAGGATTAAAAATAAGAACGACAAACCAACTTTATAACAAACTAGTTTAAACAATCTGTCTCAAGAACTCTCTTTATTATAAAACATTATTCTATTCACATTTTAAACTAAACATCTTTTATTCAAACTATAATTATAACTTATCCAGCTATACCTGATCTGGAAACTCAAAGCTCTCTTCTGGGATAGATACAAATACTCTTGGTATAAGAGGGTCCCGCTGCTTGACTCGCTTCTTGACTACTAGGGTTCTGATGGGTTTCATTCTCAACCTTAACTGAAAAACAAGGTGAACAATAATAAAAGGGGGTGAGCCAAAATTTGCTTAACAAGCCTGCAACAATATATATAGTGTAAAGAGAGAAGAATAAATGAACCGGTAATCTGCTAGTTTGAACAACCATCTATTTTTGTAAAGAATAATAACTTGCCATTACTGGCGAGTGCCAAATGAACGAGACTGGAAACAAAAACCAACATATGCACTATAACCTGCTGATCAATCAGGATACATTGTAGATCTATACCCAACTGCATAGACCCAACCAACATAAGGGGTACCCAGGCAACTATGGCCTAATTATCAAGGGTCCGGTTAATACCCGTCCCGCATCGTAACCATCCAGTCCATAGCTTAGAATCTGGAACAATCGGTATGCTTTTGATGTATCACAACATCAGGATATATCAGAGTATATGTAAGTAAGGGTATCAGTATTGGAATATGAATAGAGGATTTAATAAATTGGGAGAAATCAAGAATCAAAATGAAATAGAAACAAGGATCAACAATTGTGTATCAATATATGTGAACAAGAATTATCAAGGTGTAATTGATATGGAAAGTTGGATATATTTTACTATTCTCAACTTAAAATAGGGGAAAACTTGCCTGGTGCGCGCTTCACCTCGTATGATTCACTACCTTCTCTCTCTTGCTTGATTCGCCTTGTTGGTACTGAATCTATCAAGGAAATATATTCGTTTAGATAACTTATCTCGTACACGTATCTTGAGTTGATACCACGTAGTCCTAATCGTCTACCCATACGATTCTATCAGACTCGCATATATAATATAACATATAAGGCTCACATAATCACGTAAAATACATAGCACATAACACACATAATTTATTTTAGACTTGTAATTATTTTTAGAATCGATACTAGACTTATACTCACACTAACTAACATTATTCGGTTCGATTCATAATTTTTCGGGATTTATTAGACTCAATTCTACCCCTAATAGGGACTATAAACAATTAATTACCACAAGACGACTCGCTTTTGAAAGAAATTATAATTTATACTTATTTTAATGGAATCTGGTCATTTTTCTGAGTGTAAGGGTCTTTGTTTCACTCAAATTGGACTAACGGTTTAATTACTACGCAATAAACAAGATTTAATAAATTATAAATCAATTATAATTAATTAATCATCATTAATTAACCCTTAATTATATATTTGAATAATTATTTAAGAATTATTGTATTTTAAATAATTAATCCCTAATTTTTAAAATTAATTACAATTAATTACCATTAATTACAATTAATTACAATTATTACCAATTATTCACGAATTATACAATAAAATCGACTATTTGAAATTAGTTATTTGATAGGAATAATTATTACAACTCTGATCGTATAAATAAACGAACGCTCGAATACTAATTCCAACTTATCGAAGCTCCACTCGAATAAGTACGCGTTACTCGAATTATTCGATTAATTATCGAATAATTATTCAAATTATTCGATCTATTATTTATTATTTAATCTTATTTATTACTTAATTATAGAATAATAGATAACTGAATAAATAATTAGATAATTAATTAAATAATTAAATAAATAATCAATTTCGAATTTCTAAATTAATAAAATAATTTTGAAATTAATTATAAAATAATTCAGATTTTAAATCTGATTTTTAGAATTATTAAAAACTGATTTTTTTTATTTTATAAAAATAAACTAAATAATTAAAAATGCTGAAACATAAAACAGGGAATGGGTTTCGGGTTTTGAGGATCAAACCCGGGTCGATTTCCGGGTTGGAACCGGGTCGAACCCGGGTCACGAAGAACAGCCACCGACAACGACGCCGGTGGATTTTCCGGCGAGTGAAACCGGCCACAATCACGTGATTCCTGGCTAGGTTTTCTGCGTTTGTGTTTCCTGGCAAGCCACAGCAACTTCCCTCGCCTTCCTCCTTCTTCATTCATCATTTTTTAGCCGGAAACACGAAGAACAGCCGTCGGTAATGGCGGTTCTCCGGTGATAAGTGGCTTTTTATACCACTTAGAACGTCTTATAATGGCTTGAATTGATGTCTTAAAATCAGGTATTTTGTGTATTTGATGCGTTTTTTAAGTGTTTTTGCATTTCAGGGTATAACTTGCGTATGTAGGAAGAATTCATCATAGATAAGCCTAGGTAAGTGTGTGGCATTGGTTGTGGAAAGTTGGGGGCAGAACGCAGCAAAATCAGGAGCAGAATTCAGAATTTTCCAGAAGGTGCTTGGGCGCCCGCTCAGGATGCTGGGGCGGTCGCCTGAGAGCTTGGGCGCCCGCTCAGGAATCTGGGGCGGCCGCTCAGGGACGAAAATTTTAATACTGAATTTTATAATCCTAATTCTGATGGACTTCTGAGACGGCTGGTTCTTGTGGGCTTCTATATAAGTAGTTCTCAGAGACGTTTCACATAAGTGTGGTATCAAGCAAGGAGCAAGGAGAGAAGGAAGAAGACCGTTTTAGCATATCGCAGCGAAGAAGAGGAAGCATACGTTTTCTTGTTATTCTTTTATTCGTTGTATCAGTGGATGCTAGTTTTCTTTACTTTGAACCTTATTACTCTTGTGACGTACTCTGGTTTTAATAAGTATTTGTATTAGTTTATATTGTGTGTATTATCATGATTTCATATGAACCCATGGTGAGGATGAGTTCTATCATGGGCTAATCGTGATCATGGGGTCATAACGGATTTACTATGTATTTCTTTAGTTAGTTCTTTAATACCTTAGTGTGTGATGATTGTATGATATCTAGCATAGGTTGTGCTTATTCGTCTTATGTGCGTCGCGAACATATAAGATAGTCTGTTAATCTCCTGTGAAGCGACGGTGGATCTTGAGGTTTAGAACTTTCCATGCTAGCATATGTTCATGTATGTGTATACATGATTAGTGGGTAACTCTAACCGTTTTACTTGCCCTTTGTAATCATAAAGAACAACTTGTGCTTAAATTGTTATGTTGTCAAATTCTGTAGATATATAGGGTCTCAACATAGTTGATGCATATTCAACTTCTATCTTGATTGTGGATGTTTGGTAGAATGGTATTAGTACAATGAAAGTTGGCTTTTATCAGTTTCGTGTTGTTCGATTAATATCATCACCATTACATGCTAAGGGTAATGACGATAACTATTGAATGAAGTAGTAATGAAGTTGTGATCTCATGTGTGTTTAATATTGTTAATTCAGTGTGAATTAAGTGTTTAATTCTCGTAGTTAATTGTAGTTAATAATTAGTTAATCACATTTAAGTGTTATTGTCTTGACATTGAGAAGTAATCATATATTGGTGACTAAGTGTTAATTGAACATAATTAGTCTGAGTCTCTGTGGGAACGAACTAGAATTTATTCTATATTACTTGTGAACGCGTATACTTGCGTGAATTATTAGCGCGTATTTTTGCCCTAACAAGTTTTTGGCGCCGCTGCCGGGGACTCGGCATATTTGTTTAGTTTATGTACTTGCCATCAGTGGTCATTAGGACTCATTGATTAAGACGTGTTACTTATTGTTTCTGGTTGTGCTTTAGGTACTCTAGCGAGCGTTTATGCAAACACGTTCTCGCACTCGCAAAAGAATTTTAGATACGGCTGAGGAGACAGACTCAGTTCTTGATATTCCGGAGAAGATAGATTTTGAAGATTTGGATAAAGAGAGTGAGCAGAAAGAACCAATAATCATGGGTGATCGTATAGTTCCAACAGCAGATCCAGCTTTTATAGACTTTTCTCGGCCTAAAATTGATGACATTTAGTCAAGCATCCTTCATCCGGCTATTCAGGCTAATACTTTTGAAATCAAGCCGGGTACTATTCAGATGGTGCAGAATTCTGTTTCTTTCGGAGGTGCTGCGACTGAAGACCCCAACATGCATATCAGGAATTTTGTCGAGATCTGTAGTACTTTCAAATATAATGGTGTGACTGATGAGGCTATCAAGCTGAGGTTTTTCCCATTCTCTCTGAGGGATAAAGCTAAGGACTGGTTACATTCTGAACCAGCTGGGTCCATCACTACTTGGCAAGATCTTGCGTAAAAGTTTCTGGTGAAGTTCGATCCAATGGCGAAGACTGCAGTTATGAGGAGTGCTCTTACTCAGTTTGCGCAGCAACCAATAGAATCTATGTGCGAAGCTTGGGAGCGCTACAAGGAGATGTTGAGAAAGTGTCCACATCATGGTATGCCTGACTGGATGGTGATCACTGGTTTCTATAATGGTTTGGGGGCCCAATCTCGGCCCATGCTCGATGCAGCAGCTGGAGGCGCCTTGTGGGCCAAAATCTATACTGAGGTTTATAATCTTATTGAAACTATGGCTGCAAATGAGTATCAAAACCCAACTCAAAGGATGATGCCTGGGAAGGTAGCATGTATTCTGGAAGTCGATACAGCTACAGCTATTGCAGCGCAGCTCCAAGCGCTGTCTTTAAAGGTCGATTCTTTAGCCAACTACGGAGTCAATCAGATAGCTATGGTCTGTGAGCTTTGTGCAGGCTCTCATGCTACGGATCAATGTTCTCTTGTGAATGAATCTATTCAGTATGTAAACAATTATCAGTGATCGCAGTAGCCCGTGCCAGCTACTTATCATCCTAACAACAGAAATCATCCCAATTTCAGCTGAAGCAATAATCAGAATGCTGTTCAGCAACCATATCAACAACCTATCAGTAAGCAGTTTAATCCACCTGGATTCCATCAACCACAGCATTATGCTCAAAGGCAATCATATCCTCAACAAGGAGGTGCTGCTCCACCTTCTAGTGCTGATTTTGAGGAGCTCAAGTTGTTGTGCAAAAGTCAGGTTGTTTCTATCAAGACCTTGGAAAATCAAATCGGTCAATAAGCCAATGTTGTGCTCAATCGTCAACCTGACACACTTCCCAGCGATACTGAAGTGCCAGGCAGGAAGGAAGCTAAGGAGCAAGTAAAGGCTGTCACCTTAAGGTCTGGAAAAGTTGCTGATTTTGAAAAAGTGAAAGATGGAGAAGCTGAAGTTGTTGATGAAGAAGAGAAGCAAAAGGAGAAAGCAGTGGAATCGAGGAGGACTACTGTTGAACACACTCTGCCTAAGGGTAATACAGGGGAGAAATAGCTCTATCCTCCACCACATTTCCCTAAGAGATTGCAACAACAAAAATTGGATAAGTAATTCGGTAAGTTTCTGGAGGTGTTCAAGAAACTTCACATCAACATACCTTTCGCTGAGGCTCTGGAGCAAATGCCTAGTTATGCAAAATTCATGAAGAGTATTCTTTCAAGGAAGGTGAAACTGGATGACCTTGATACCGTTGCTCGGACGGAAGAGTGCAGTGCTGTGCTGCAACAAAAATTACCTCCAAAGCTTAAAGATCCAGGTAGCTTCACCATTCCTTGCACCATCGGCAAGTTGTCTTTCGATAAATGCCTGTGCGATTTGGGAGCAAGCATCAATCTGATGCCATTGTCTATCTTCAAAAAGTTGAATTTGCTTGATCCAAAGCCCACCTACATGTCTCAACAGTTGGCTGATCGTTCTATTACATACCCACGAGGCATCGTGGAGGACGTGTTAGTAAAGGTGGATAAGCTCTTCTTCCCTGCAGACTTTGTCATTTTGGATTTTGAGGAAGATAAGAAGATTCCCATAATCTTGGGAAGACCTTTCTTGGCTACATGTCGTACCTTGATAGATGTGCAGAAAGGTGAACTTACTATGAGGGTGCAGGATCAGGATGTGACATTCAATATATTCAAGGCGATGAAATTCCCTACAAAAGAAGAGAAGTGCTTAAAGGTGGATTTGATTGATTCTGCGGTTACTTCAGAACTTGATCACATGCTAATGTCTGATGCCTTAGAGAAAGCCTTAGTGGGGGAATTTGACAGTGACGATGAGGATGGCAATGAGCAACTACAATATCTAAATGCTTCTCCTTGGAGGCGAAAGCTAGACATGCCATTTGAATCTCTTGGTAACGCTGATCTCAAGAATTCTGAAGGAAAGCTCAAACCATCTATTGAGGAAGCACCTACTTTGGAGCTTAAACCATTGCCTGAACACTTGAGGTATGCTTTTTTAGGTGATGCATCTATTTTACCTGTTATTATTGCATCTGACCTTTCAGGTAATGAGGAGGACAAGCTCTTGAGGATCTTGAGAGAATTCAAATTGGCCATCGGATGGACTATAGCAGATATAAAAGGGATTAGCCCTTCGTACTGTATGCATAAAATTCTGCTAGAGGAAGGTAGTAAGCCGACTGTTGAGCAACAGTGAAGACTTAATCCTATCATGAAAGAAGTGGTGAAGAAAGAAATTCTGAAGTGGCTGGATGCAGGAATCATATATCCTATTTCTCACAGTTCTTGGGTGAGCCCCGTGCAATGTGTACCTAAGAAAGAAGGTATAACTATGGTAGCAAATGAAAAGAACGAGCTCATCCCCACTCGAACAGTCACAGGATGGAGGGTATGCATGGATTACAGAAAGTTGAACAAAGCCACGAGAAAGGATCACTTCCCTCTTCCATTTATTGATCAGATGCTTGACAGGTTAGCTGGTCATGAGTATTAGTGTCTTCTGGATGGCTATTCGGGGTATAATCAGATTTGCATTACACCAAAAGATCAAGAAAAGACTACCTTCACTTGTCCATTTGGCACGCTTGCTTTTCACAGAGTTTCGTTTGGCTTATGTGGTGCACCTGCCACTTTTCAGAGATGCATATGGCTATATTCTCTGATATGATTGGAAACAATGTCGAAGTGTTCATGGACGACTTCTCCGTCTTTGGACATTCGTTTGATGAATGTTTGAATAATCTTCGTTCGGTGCTCAAAAGGTGTGTGGAAACTAATTTGGTGCTCAATTGGGAAAAATGTCACTTTATAGTGTGTGAAGACATTATTCTTGGGCATAAAGTCTCTAGCAAGGGTCTTGAGGTGGACAAAGCCAAGGTGGGAGTCATTGAAAATCTTCCACCACCTATTTTGTGAAAGGAATCCGTTGTTTTCTTGGTCATGCGGGTTTTATCGGCGTTTCATCAAGGACTTCTCGAAGATATCTAAGCCGTTGTGCAACTTGCTTGAGAAAGATGTGCCTTTCAAATTTGATGATGAATGCTTGGCAGCATTCGAGACTCTCAAGAAGAGTTTGATAACTGCACCAGTTATTACGGCACCTGATTGGACAGAACCTTTTGAGATGATGTGTGATGCGAGTGATTATGCAGTGGGAGCCGTTCTTGGGCAGCGCAAGAACAATCTTTTTCATGTGGTCTACTATGCTAGTAAGATGCTTAATGGAGCTCAAATGAACTACACCACTACTAAGAAGGAGCTCTTGGCTATAGTCTTTGGTTTCGAAAAATTTTGATATTATCTGCTTGGGACAAAGGTGTCAGTATTCACTGATCATGTTGTCATTCGTTATTTGGTCTCAAAGAAGGATTCGAAGCCCAGACTTATTCGTTGGGTGCTCTTGCTACAGGAATTTGAGTTAGAGATCAAGGATCGAAAATGTATTGAGAATCAAGTAGCTGACCATCTCTCTAGATTGGAGAATCCTGATTCTACTTCATATGATAAGACATTGATCAACGAATCTTTTCCGGATGAGCAGTTGTTCGCAGTTCAGGAGGAAGAGCCATGGTTCGCAGATATTGTGAACTATCTTATCAGCAATATAACGCCTCCTCATATGAATGCAGCTCAAAAGAAGAAGTTTCTGCATGAGGTGAAGTGGTACATGTGGGATGAACCATATTTGTTTAGACAGGGAGCTGACTAGATCATCAGGAGATGTATCCCATTCTGTGAGATGGGGGGAATATTACGAGACTGCCATTCCATAGTTTATGGTGGACATTATGGTGGTGATAAGACGGCAGCTCGTATTTTGCAAGCAGGTTTCTTCTGGCCTACGTTGTTTAAGGATGCACATCAGTTCGTTTTAAGGTGTGATCATTGCCAAAGAGTGGGGAATCTTACTAGAAAGGATGAGATGCCTTTAAATGTAATGCTGGAAGTTAAAGTCTTCGATGTTTGGGGAATCGATTTCATGGGACCATTTATCTCATCGTGCAATAATCAATACATCTTGCTAGCAGTCGATTATGTCTCGAAATGGGTAGAAGTCAAGGCTCTGCCGACAAATGATACAAAGGTAGTGTTGAATTTTCTCCATAAGCAGATATTCATAAGGTTTGGAATGCCACGAGTAATCATAAGTGATGAGGGGTCGCATTTCTGCAATCGTAGTTCACTTCTATGATGCAGCGCTATACTGTGAATCATCGTGTTACTACTGCCTATCATCCACAAACTAATGGTCAAGCTGAAGTGTCTAATAGAGAGATCAAGCGCATTCTAGAGAAAGTTGTTTGTCCGTCAAGGAAAGATTGGTCTTTAAAGCTCGACGAAGCTGTTTGGTCTTATAGAACAGCATACAAGACTTCACTTGGGATGTCCCTGTTTCAACTTGTCTATGGGAAGGGATGTCATTTACCTGCGGAGCTTGAGCATAAGGTTTATTGGGCGTTGAAGAAGTTGAACCTTGATCTAGATGCAGCTGGGAAGAAGCGAATGCTTCAGTTAAATGAACTTGATGAATTTCGACTTCAAGCGTACGAGAACAACAAAATGTATAAGGAAAAAGTAAAAAGGTGGCACAACAGGAAGCTATCTCCTAAGTCATTCGTGTCGGGGCAACAAGTTCTTTTATTCAACTCTCGTCTCCGACTTTTTCCAGGAAAGTTGAAATCAAGGTGGTCTGGACCTTTTATCGTCAAAACTGTGTTTCCATATGGAGCGGTGGAGATTTTTGAGAATGAGCCGGGCCAAGCATTCAAGGTTAATGGTCAGAGATTGAAGCATTACTATGGGGACACGGCAAACCGGAAAGTGGTTAGTGCCGTTTTATTGTCAACTTGATCGAACTCCTCTACGTCAAGCTAATGACGGAAAAGAAGCGCTTATTGGGAGGCAACCCAAGACTTTAACCTTTAGGAACCTTTAGAAGTTAGTACCATATCCAAAAAACCCAAAAAAATCAGAAAATTGGGCAGAAACAAATTTTTTTCCAGAAACCCCTAGGGCGCCCGCCTGGAAATCCTGGGCGGCCACTCAGAGTCTGGGGCGCCCGCCTGGAAATCCTGGGCGGCCACTCAGGACCCTACTGTCAGAAAAAAAATTTGCCTTATAAAAAAACAAGAAAAAATCAAAAAAACCAAAAAACATAAGACCCACGATTCCTCTCCCATAAAACCCATGTTTTCTTTCCCACAAACCCCAATCCTACTCTAATTCCTACCCTATATATACACACAACTCCTCTATATACACTCCCATATACTTTCAACTTTAAAACTCTCTCCTACACTCAAAACACAACTCTTAAACACTTTTTCTCAGTTTCAATGGCACCCAAGAGATCCCGAACTATTGATAGAAACAACACTGTTCCAACTGCTGATTCTTCGGGGGGAACTGCTGCGAGACCCCGTTTGATGGATATGGCTGCTGAGGAGGAGTATACTAGGCTTCTGACTAAGCCGATTTTGAAGGAGAGGGAATTTTTACCATCGGGGAGGGATGGTGAGTTGTTACTGATGATTGCGGAGAAAGGGTGGATTTCTTTTTGTGAGTCGCCGGAGGCGGTTCCAATGAGTGTGGTTCGCGAGTTTTATGTGAATGCCAAGGCTGAAAAGAATGGCTTTACTGTTGTTCTTGGGCTTACTGTGGATTATCAGCCTGAGGCGATTCGCCGTGTTATTGGGCAGCGACAACGGAAGCCCTCGGAGGAGAATTGGAATGAGAAGACCCCCAAGGATTTTAATTTGATTGTGGCTAACCTCTATCAGCCGGGCACGGTATGGAAGTTCAAGACGGGATCTAACGAGTATCATTCTTTTCTGGCGGTTGCAATGAATAGGTATGCTCGTGCATGGAATACCTTTATTTGTGCTAATATTTTGCCTACTTCGCATGCACATGAGGTTACAGTCGAGAGAGCAAGGTTGTTATGGGGGATCTTGAATGAAGAGTATTCTGTGGACCTTGGTGAGTTCATCTACCAAGGGATTTTGAAGTTTTTGAGGGGGGGAAACACAGCAACATCCCTTATGCATCTACTGTCACGAAGTTATGCAGAGCAGTGGGAGTTTATTGGCCTTCTCACGAGCAGCTACAGATGCCGGCCGCTCCTATTGACTTAGCGACTCTGAATGCGATGCAGGAGTGGATGGGTGGAGAGCCGGAGGAGCATGGTTTGGGATATCGTCTTCCAGGAGGACATCCAGCAGCTGGTGCTACCATGGCTAGGCCCAGTCAGGTTCGTGATGAGGCAGGCTCTTCTAGAGTCGAGGAAGGTGCTGGGATGGCTGATGCCCAGTATAGGAGGCTGTCGAGGAGGATGGATGCGATGTATGAGTCGCAGAGTAGGTTCACTCGGGAGCTCACCCTTGCACTTGGGACTGCTTTCAGAGGCCTTGGAGCTGACATCCAGTGGCCCATTTTTGGTGAGGACTCTGCTTATCTGCCTCCTGACACTCCACCCTTTGAGGGTGATGATGATGATTTCTCCGAGTAGGTATACCCTGTGTTCCTTTCTACTACCTTCATTGGGGATAGTGAAGATTTTAAGTTTGGGGGTGGTAGTTAAGGAATATTTTTGTGTGTGTGTCATGTAGTTGCATATTCATGATAGTTTAGTTCATATGGTTTCATATTTTTTCCATATAATAGTTTTTTTTATTTTATAGCTTTATTTATCATGTCATTTAGCTCATGCATATACCATGATCCCTTTTGCGTTGCTTTACCGATTGATTTGTGATATTGATGCAAGTGTAGTGATAGAGTTAGAGTGATGATTGAGTCTTGTAGGTTGACATGCATGCTAGAAACACTTGTAATTTCACTAAGTCTTAGAGTATGCTTAAGGACTAGATGGTTGTCATGGTTTGATGGTTTTTGAGGTTAATCTATTGATTATGCTTAGAATTTATAATAGGCCCTTAATGATAAAAGGCATGAAAAGAAAAAAATTGGAGTAAAAATTGGAATTCATTGCTAATTGTGGCTAGGTGTCAAATGGCTAGTAGCCGGATCGTATTTTTATGCGAGTAGTCTAGGGTTGAGCAAGATGGAGCGAAACGCACTTGCTCAGAAATTTGAAAAAAAAAAGAAAAAAGGGAAAGAAAAAAAATAAAAATAAAAAGTTAATGCATAATTGATCACGAGTGGGCTCTTTGGTATTCGAGTTATTAAGTTATTAGGGGATTTTGTGCCTAGTGACCTAAGGCATTTATATTCTGGGATCCGCTAACCTAACGTTCGCTAAATGGATGCCATTGCATAAGTCTTTTGAGGACCTCACTCATTGCACGGAATAAAAGCATGATTCTGTAATAAGCTTGAGTGATCTTGAAGTGTTATAAGTCATTTTGTGCCTAGAATTTATTCTTCGTATAATCATGTGATTGCCTTGAGGATAATCGAGTTATGATAATTGATCTAGTTTCGAAGCATGTCTGTTAAGCATCCGCACACACCATGTTTCTAGTTATATATTAGTTTGCATGATTTGGTTGATCTTTATTCGCCTAATTGCATTTGTTAAGATGTCATGAGTTGGTTGGTTTAGTCATTGTGAGGGGGATCGCTACATTTCATGTAGATTGCATTCATGCATGTTTTTGTTTTGTTTTTGAGTCTGTGACGCTTGAGGACAAGCATCGATTTAAGTTTGGGGGTGTGATAAGTGGCATTTTATACCACTTAGAACGTCTTATAATGGCTTGAATTGATGTCTTAAAATCAGGTATTTTGTGTATTTGATGCGTTTTTCTAGTGTTTTTGTATTTCAGGGTATAACTTGCGTATGTAGGAAAAATTCATCAGAAATAAGCCTAGGGAAGTGTGTGGCATTGGTTGTGGAAAGTTGGGGGCAGAACGCAACAAAATCAGGAGCAGAATTCAGAATTTTCCAGAAGGTGTTTGGGCGCCCGCTCAGGATGCTTGGGCGCCCGCTCAGGAATCTGGGGCGGCCGCTCAGGGACGAAAATTTTAATATTGAATTTTATAATCCTTATTCTGATGGACTTCTGAGATGGCTGGTTCTTGTGGGCTTCTATATAAGTAGTTTTCAGAGATGTTTCATATAAGTGTGGTATCAAGCAAGGAGCAAGGAGAGAAGGAAGAAGACCGTTTTAGCACATCGCAATGAAGAAGAGGAAGCATATGTTTTCTTGTTATTCTTTTATTCGTTGTATCAGTGGATGCTAGTTTTTTTTACTTTGAACCTTATTACTCTTGTGACGTACTCTGGTTTTAATAAGTATTTTTATTAGTTTATATTATGTGTATTATCATGTTTTCATATGAACCCATGGTGACGATGAGTTCTATCATGGGCTAATCATGATCATGGGGTCATAATAGATTTAATATGGATTTATTTAGTTAGTTGTTTAATACCTTAGTGTGTGATGATTGTATGATATCTAGCATATGTTGTGCTTATTCGTCTTATGTGCGTCGCGAACATATAAGATAGTCTGTTAATCTCCTATAAAGCGACGGTGGATCTTGAGGTTTAGAACTTGCCATGTTAGCATAGGTTCATGTATGTGTATGCATGATTAGTGGGTAACTCTAACCGTTTTACTTGCCCTTTGTAATCATAAAGAACAACTTGTGCTTAAATCATTATGTTGTCAAATTCTGTAGACATATAGGGTCTCAACATATTTGATGCCTATTCAACTTCTATCTTGATTGTGGATGTTTGGTAGAATGGTATTAGTACAACGAAAGTTGGCTTTTATTAGTTTCGTATTGTTCGATTAATATCATCACCGTTACATGCTAAGGGTAATGACGATAACTATTGAATGAAGTAGTAATGAAGTTGTGATCTCATGTGTGTTTAATATGGTTAATTCAAGTGTCAATTAAGTGTTTAATTCTCGTAGTTAATTGTAGTTAATAATTAGTTAATCAGATATAAGTGTTATTGTCTTGACATTGAGAAGTAATCATATATTGGTGAGTAAGTGTTAATTGAACATAATTAGTCTGAGTCTTTGTGGGAACGAACTAGAATTTATTCTATATTACTTGCGAACGCGTATACTTGCGTGAATTATTAGCGCATGTTTTTGCCCTAACATCCGACGAACCTGAATCGTGGTCAAATCAGGATCGTTTGGATCGATTCAACCATCCATTTCATTCAAAATTTCCTTAGAAACACAACCACATCAACATCATAACCTAACAATCTCTACAACGATTTCTCCGACCAAAACATAATAATTTCCGGCCAAAAATCAAACTAACAATTTTGTACATGAAAAATTGCAAATAATATATCAAAATAATGCTCATAACTTGTATAATCTAACCCCTATCAGCAAAGTAACCTCAGACTCACGTAAGTTCAAAAACGAATTAAAATAAAATTACATAAACTAGAAACTAAGAACTAACACATAGAACATAACTTTGATGAATTAAATAGAATAAATCCATTGTAAACAAGTATATGAAATTATCCCAAGCATCAAATTTAACCCAGAACCCCACAATCAAAAACCCCCAATTAAGTTCATAAAGCCTAAAATTCGAATTGAAAATCTAAACAACAAAACCTGAAATTGATGATACGAATAGAAAGTTATTAGCTAATTATTTATGTTTTCGTTATGTCGACCAGAAGCCGGCCTTTCTTCTGACAGTAGTCATTTTAGTTCGAAGATATTTCCTTCGAATATTATACGATTGTATATTATTCCTTTCTTGATTATCATATGTTGAGGTATTTAATCTTATTAAATACCAGAACGAGGATAACAAATAATTTTTTCATAAACTAAACTCGTAAGGATGGTGTGTTTGTAATTTCATTATCAATCTATTCTTCGAAACGTTTTGGGAATAATGAAAGATTTAAGATGGATTTTGGTAAATAGAGATTAAACGATAACAATTAATTATTTTATTATTATATAAAAATCCTTTGAAAGATCAATTAATTATTTAAGTAAAATTATTTTCTGTAATTTAATTATTTTGAAATATTGGTTAAGGAATCTTAATTGATATTCAAATAAAGACTGAATTCTAAAAGTATCTTTTTAAATCAGAGAGTAAGAGATTATTAAATAACTTAGCAATTGTTAAGGCTTCCTGGTCAAATTGAGAATATTTTTTGATTAATAATATTCCTTAATGGATAACAATTAATGCGATGACTGTTGAGATAAATAACAGTAATAATGAGAATAAAGAGATAAGAATGATGTGATGGATATAGAAATGATTGAGAGGTAATTTTGGAATTTGAAACATGGAATGTTATGAATGGATTAAAATGAAAAGTAAAGATTTTTGATAATTCATGGGACTCTGTTAGTGCGGGGATCATTGTACATGATGCACTAGCAGATGCGGCCGAATTGGTTAGCGTACTATTAAAACTAGATTACGGTCGACATGAACATCGGTAACGTGGATTGAGAATATCAGAAATGCAGCACTTCTACGTAAGCGGTCGTGTCTAGTCGGTCCACCCATTTTATTTCTGGCCCAGGTGCCACCAAAGGATGTGACAATTTTGAAAAGTGATCTTGTCCATCATAAGGGCAAGTATGAAAAGTGTTCTTGTAATATCCCATATTTTCAAATCTTATTATTATAATTATCTAGAATTGTTTATGTGATTTTATGTGAATTTTGGTGAATTATCTGATAATTGGAATTGATGTTTGGGTGTTTATATGTGACATTATTTGAATATTTGAATTTTTATATGTTCAGAATAAAATATAGATAATTGTGATATTTTTCTGGTAATTTTTGGACTGTTATATGATTTTATATTGATTTATGAATTATTAATTATTTTCTGAATAATTACCAAAATTATTTTATAAAGCCGGGAATCGTCCGACTTCAACCGTTTTTGCGTTTTTATAACCTGAAACTCTTCCGAAAACTCCTTCCTAACCTAATCTGGTAATTCCGGACATTTTCCGTGTTTTGACTTTTTCAATCCGGATTACGGTTTGACCCGTGTGCGGCCGACGTAAAATTTTCGATACGATAGTTATTTCGGTAATCAATAAAACCCGTATTCTCGAGAGACGGGATATTTTTACATTATTTTCGTATAAGGTATTTTATAAGAAGCCCAGTTTTGAGAATTATCCAAATCTGATATTAAATTGTATCGTATTAATAATTACTTAGTGGCTAAGTAACCTATTTTTGAATCCTATATGATCCAATAGGATACGTGTTACGTGTTTAAAATGTATTTATATGAATCGATCCGCAAATTATACGCGTGGTTACTTACGTTACTCGTTTTATGTGAGTCTGGTTGTATTTTATGGGTATTCGGGATTTTCTGTTAATTTAAAAATCGTCTCTGTGTTTTAAAAATTAATGAACCAGGACCCCACCGGGACGTCAAACCCTACAAAATTTGTGTTTTTATTTTTATAAAATCAATCGTATTTCAAATACCCAGTATTTCTATAATTTTGAAATATTCGCAATTTTTGGGAAATTTTGATACGAATTTTACATCTTACTGTTTTTAAAATTATTCCCCGTAATTATAATTTTGGGACTTAATTATTTTAATTAGGGAATAAAAACACCCTAAATTGATTTTGCGGTATTTATTTTTCAGAAAATATAAATAGCCCATTTATTCTTTTATTTTATTTTTATTTTTATTAAAAACAAAAATCAAGAACTTGTTCTTGGAGGTTTCAATCCATTCTTGATCTTAATCTTGCGATATCTGGAGATCCGTTGCTCCGTTTTTGACGATCTAGTAGTCGAATCGAAGCTCTCTTCGAGCCCGTTATTTTGATACCAGAATCATCAACTCAGGTGGAGTAATGCTCAAAAAACGTAGTTCATCATTTTAGTACGAATTGGGTTCTTGATTTTCAGGAGTTTTTGGTTGTTTTTGATGTTAGGATTAGCTTTAACATGTTATTTAGAGTCGATTCATACCATTTTTGTGTTCGTTCTATTGCCGGAGGGCTATAGTCGAGTTTTTGGTTTTGTTAGTTTGTATTTTTCAATATTTTGGGTTATACGTTAATTGGTTGTTGATTGTGATGATATGATTAGATTGTATGTGTTTCTAGCATCATTTTGATATATAGTACGTCGATTATGGTTGAGAAACGAAGTAAATCGATTTTTGGACGGAAAGTTTGTTGTTCTTGATGGTTTTGATCAATTTTTGTGTGGGTTTGATTGTTTGATGTTGTAGTTGCTTCCATTCAATTTCTGGAATGATTTTGGTCGAGTTTGGTGTGAAAAACAGAAGTTTTCGTGATATTTTGGTGGGATTCGGGGGTTCGTCGGAGGTGTTGAAGCTTGCCGGATTCCGGAAAATTCCGGCGAGTTCTTCAAGCTTCCCGGCTGTGTTCTTGTGCTTTGCTGATGTTTGATCCATCTAAGAAGATGACCCCTTTCCAAAACATGTTTCTGGGAATTATTTTCAGAAAATAATTCAAAATTCATTTGAAATTCCAAAAATTGTTTTTAAATTCAAAAATTAATTTAGTTAATTATTTTAAATAGTTAACTGAATTATTTTAATTCCAAAAATTATTTTCTTTTATTATTTTCAAAAAAATTCAAATTTGATTTAATTATTTATAATTTATTTTAGTTAATTATTTATGGATTTGATTGATTGATTAATTCATTTAATCAATTAATTTTATTTATAAATGGTTAAATAAAATATAATTATTTATAATTAAGCCAAATAATTCCTAATAATTATTTTGGGCTTTTAAAAATATCTATAGAGTATTAAATATTCAATTAATACTATTATTAATTGAATTATTCGTATTTTATTCGTAGAAAATCAACCGTTCGTCCGTTTAATACGAAACGAACGCGTATAGACTCAGAAAAATATTCTTCTTTCAATAAAAATACTTTCAAGACCCAAATCCTTTTGTTTCGAAAGGTCACTTGCTTTACGAATGATTCTGAGTCGTTAATTCATCGATAAATCATATTTTTGACCTGATTTCAGTTTTAAACGTACCGAGTCGACCCTTTTGATGAACTGAGTCCTGTGTTATATGAATTATGTGATACATGAGTTATGTGCTTATGTGCTATGTGAATTACGTGCGTACGTGGGTTAAGAGTCTTATGTTTGACTGTTTTCCTTGTGTGTGGGCTATCGTATGGGTAAACGATAGGCTATTGACGCGTAGTTCATCGAGTGGTTATCGATTAGACAATTAAAGTTCTATATTTTAATTATAGATGCGGATCATTCGAGTTGATCAAGACAAGATGTTGGATAAAGAGTGAGATGGAATGGAAGTGGATATCTGGCTTCTAGCAATCGCAGGAGCAGCATATCAGTAAGGTGTTGAAAAGCAGGACGGAGATGTCTTGAGACAGAATGTCTGAATAGATGCGTCTTTGCGAGTGTGACTAACTACTAAAACCCAAAGGCAAGTACCCTAACCTCACTTATCATTCAAGTGACGTTTAATTCGATTCATATTATGCAAGTATCCCTATCATCACTTATTGTTCAAGTGATATTTATTTTAAATCTTATCATGCAAGTATTGCTTTTCCTATTCTCAGTTTAGAATCGATAAATGTTTTACATATCGCTGAATTATCATGCAAATATTCTTCTGCTATTCTATGTTCAGAATAGCTAAGTGATTTTACTTATCAACTTATTGGATTTACAAATGTTTTGGATTTTGAGAAAGATGACGTTGTTTTGGTTTTTCTGCCCAAGTAAATGGGGGAATAAAAGTTTTTAAGGGTCTCGAGTATTATGACCCCTCTCAATAAAATGTTTTTAAGATTGGATGGTTGCGTAAGAGGCCGTGGCGGCGGTCCTGTGTGAGCTATGTGTTATACAGGATATAACACCTTGCTAGGCCGATATGTGCCTTGGGTGCCCCTTTGTTTAGTTGGATATGCTTCGGCATACCGGTGTTGCTCCGCGGCTGATCACCGGAGGCAACACACCGTCGTTCGAGGATTCCAATCTAAATTATAAAATTGTTTTGATATTCATAGAATAAATGATTTATCAACTATTTCTGTTTTGGATTAACGGTAAAATGCAGTTTTGATTCAAATTCTGATTTATGCTGATACTTATGTTGTTGTTAAATATCAAATGTGGTATTAGTACAGATGATTGGGGTTGACTTCAGTATGGAATGTTGTTAGCATCAAAGTTTGTATTGATATCTAATTTGATATGACAACAAAATAAGTATTAATCTCAAGAGTTCGGTTTTGAGTAAAGTTTATGATTCAATCCATAATCATTGTTTCATGTTATTGTGGTTTACGATATTTCCGTAAACACTATTTTAGGAGTTTTATTCTCGTTATGATTCAAAGTATTGCTGAAGCACGTCGCTGGAAAATATAAAAAGGGTTTTTGAATACAATTAAGGAATCAATTCTGGGGTTCCACTACTATAATTTTATGATTCAGCAATTATGATTTTTAAATGTTCTGCGCTGATGCAGATGTCGGTTTTATATCAAAACGACCCTATATATGTTATAATTAACTTGCTGAGCATTTCTTTCGCTCATACTTGCCTGTTTTCAAATTTAACCTCCAGTGAGGATTAGCTTGCGCTGTTTAGCTGCGTAATTCGAGGAAGCAAAGAAGAAGCTTTTGGAAGGTGGTTGGTCCAGGGTTTACGGACTAGTGTAAGTTTTATTGTATAAAGTTGTTTATATTATATTATATATAGTTGTATATTTTATTTGGGCCTAGTATACTTCATTTCGAAGTTATACTAGTGGGTTTAGTTTTGAGTTGGAATTTATTGAAAAGAGTTTTAAAAGAAAGTGAAAAATTTATTTGTGGAATTTGGATATCTTGTTTCTAGAACTGTAACCTTAAAAGATCTTGGATTAGTTTGGGGTCATTTATGATAAATATCTTCCGCTGGCATTTAATTTTGATTAAACAGGTTATTTTGGATTGAGGTTTCAGAGTGACGACCAAATCTTCTGACCCCGGATTTGGGGGCGTTACAGGTTGGTATCAGAGCTGAGGTTATAGTAAACTAGAAACGAGAGTGTGTAGGAGTGTGTATAGCTATGTGAGGACGTTTGAGCTCATATCGAGTTCCTGTTGGACTATCGGATATAGTACCAACGAGTAAGTTAAGATAAGGCGTATTCGTTTGAGATGGTTGTGCTGAGCTAGATGGAACTCCTGGCAGTTGCAAAACTTCTATTGTGGAATCTTTCGAGACTACGATTTGACGACGATGAAGATTATCGATATCCTTAAAACATGAAGAAGTGTCTAGAATCGGACGACGAGTCAAAAGGATAGTTCAAATTGAAGATAAATATTAAGACTTTGGCAATACCTTCTCTTTCTATAATTTCTTTTGGCTTCTCTCAGAAAGGGATATCTGTTAGAGGATATATTCCCTAACACTCATTTTCAATCATAACTGTGTTTTAAATGTGCCAGAGGTTGTCATGAAGCCTATTGTTCAGGTTTTGATAGCTCTGTCAAGTTGTGATATTGAACTTCCACTTTTCTTATCTGGTGGATAGTTTCTTGGTGATGTGACACCACTTGCTCATTTGGTGTCAAAATTTTTGTTCTCTGGATTTCATTTTCTTCAGAAATATCAGCTTTGAAATCTTTCCACTTTTATTCATTTGATTTTGGATTCTTTTGATATTCTTTTATTTTGACTGAGATGAACAACTCTAACTATAGGGGACACAAGGTATACATGTCTGTGTGATAGGAGTTGGATGGGACGCCATCACTTGTGTGTGTTGTGAATACATGAAGGTTAACAACCTTTAGTAGTGTCTTAATTTGGACACGCAATACCAAGTTCGTTTGATCATATTGATCTCTCAGTACTTTTTCTCAAATTCAGATTTTGGTTCCGTCATGGTGTCAAAGTCTCTTCTTTTTAAAATTCTATGATTTTATCATTCCAAATATTCGAAGGTATGCCAATCAAGTTAAGTTGAGTATCCTGTTCAAGTCAAAGTAAGGCGATGTGATGAAATTACGAAGGACGACAGTGGACTGCAATGCGATTAAAATATGAGTGGCATATACCGAAGTCAATCTGTTTCTTTATTTCTCTCTTTATCTATCTTTATTTTCTTCTCTCTATCTTTCTTTCTATTCTTCTTTCTCGCGATCAGTAAAAAGTGATTCTATTGAAGAATTGGTCAAAAAAAAAAGGTGAATGGAACAGTGGTGCACGGTGAAGCTCCTATAAAAGTTTTATTATACAAGGAATACAAGATTTATTTGAGATTATGGAAAATTGAGGTTATTTGGAAATGAAAAGTTGGCTAGAAGATCCCTAGTGCTCTCTTCTGCTGATTCCGAGGACGGAATCCTTATAAGGGGGTAGATTGTAATATCCCATATTTTCAAATCTTATTATTATAATTATCTAGAATTGTTTATGTGATTTTATGTGAATTTTGGTGAATTATCTGATAAATGGAATTGATGTTTGGGTGTTTATATGTGACATTATTTGAATATTTGAATTTTTATATGTTCAGAATAAAATATAGATAATTGTGATATTTTTCTGGTAATTTTTGGACTGTTATATGATTTTATATTAATTTATGAATTATTAATTATTTTCTGAATAATTACCAAAATTATTTTATAAAGCTGGGAATCGTCCGACTTCAACCATTTTTGCGTTTTTATAACCCGAAACTCTTCCGAAAACTCCTTCCTAGCCTAATCTGGTAATTCCGGACATTTTCCGTGTTTTGACTTTTTCAATCCGGATTACGGTTTGACCCGTGTGCGGCCGACGCAAAATTTTCGATACGATAGTTATTTCGGTAATCAATAAAACCCGTATTCTCGAGAGACGGGATATTTTTACATTATTTTCGTATAAGGTATTTTATAAGAAGCCCAGTTTTGAGAATTATCCAAATCTGATATTAAATTGTATCGTATTAATAATTACTTAGTGGCTAAGTAACCTATTTTTGAATCCTTTATGATCCAATAGGATACGTGTTACGTGTTTAAAATGTATTTATATGAATCGATCCGCAAATTATACGCGTAGTTACTTACGTTACTCGTTTTATGTGAGTCTGGTTGTATTTTATGGGTATTCGGGGTTTTCTGTTAATTTAGGAATCGTCTCTGTGTTTTAAAAATTAATGAACCAGGACCCCACCGGGACGTCAAACCCTACAAAATTTGTGTTTTTATTTTTATAAAATCAATCGTATTTCAAATACCCAGTATTTCTACAATTTTGAAATATTCGCAATTTTTGGGAAATTTTGATACGAATTTTACATCTTACTGTTTTTAAAATTATTCCCCGTAATTATAATTTTGGGACTTAATTATTTTAATTAGGGAATAAAAACACCCTAAATTGATTATGGGGTATTTATTTTTCAGAAAATATAAATAGCCCATTTATTCTTTTATTTCATTTTTATTTTTATTAAAAACAAAAATCAAGAACTTGTTCTTGGAGGTTTCAATCCATTCTTGATCTTAATCTTGCGATATCTGGAGATCCATTGCTCCGTTTTTGACGATCTAGTAGTCGAATCGAAGCTCTCTTCGAGCCCGTTATTTTGATACCAGAATCATCAACTCAGGTGGAGTAATGCTCAAAAAACGTAGTTCATCATTTTAGTACGAATTGGGTTCTTGATTTTCAGGAGTTTTTGGTTGTTTTTGATGTTAGGATTAGCTTTAACATGTTATTTAGAGTCGATTCATACCATTTTTGTGTTCGTTCTATTGCCGGAGGGCTATAGTCGAGTTTTTGGTTTTGTTAGTTTGTATTTTTCAATATTTTGGGTTATACGTTAATTGGTTGTTGATTGTGATGATATGATTAGATTGTACGTGTTTCTAGCATCGTTTTGATATATAGTACGTCGATTATGGTTGAGAAACGAAGTAAATCGATTTTTGGACGGAAAGTTTGTTGTTCTTGATGGTTTTGATCAATTTTTGTGTGGGTTTGATTGTTTGATGTTGTAGTTGCTTCCATTCAATTTCTGGAATGATTTTGGTCGAGTTTGGTGTGAAAAACAGAAGTTTTCGTGATGTTTTGGTGGGATTCGGGGGTTCGTCGGAGGTGTTGAAGCTTGCCAGATTCCGGAAAATTCCGGCGAGTTCTTCAAGCTTCCCGGCTGTGTTCTTGTGCTTTGCTGATGTTTGATCCATCTAAGAAGATGACCCCTTTCCAAAACATGTTTCTGGGAATTATTTTCAGAAAATAATTCAAAATTCATTTGAAATTCCAAAAATTGTTTTTAAATTCAAAAATTAATTTAGTTAATTATTTTAAATAGTTAACTGAATTATTTTAATTCCAAAAATTATTTTCTTTTATTATTTTCAAAAAAATTCAAATTTGATTTAATTATTTATAATTTATTTTAGTTAATTATTTATGGATTTGATTGATTGATTAATTCATTTAATCAATTAATTTTATTTATAAATGGTTAAATAAAATATAATTATTTATAATTAAGCCAAATAATTCCTAATAATTATTTTGGGCTTTTAAAAATATCTATAGAGTATTAAATATTCAATTAATACTATTATTAATTGAATTATTCGAATGTTATTCGTAGAAAATCAACCGTTCGTCCGTTTAATACGAAACGAACGCGTATAGACTCAGAAAAATATTCTGCTTTCAATAAAAATACTTTCAAGACCCAAATCCTTTTGTTTCGAAAGGTCACTTGCTTTACGAATGTTTCTGAGTCGTTAATTCATCGATAAATCATATTTTTGACCTGATTTCAGTTTTAAACGTACCGAGTCGACCCTTTTGATGAACTGAGTCCTGTGTTATATGAATTATGTGATACATGAGTTATGTGCTTATGTGCTATGTGAATTACGTGCGTACGTGGGTTAAGAGTCTTATGTTTGACTATTTTCCTTGTGTGTGGGCTATCGTATGGGTAAACGATAGGCTTTTGACGCGTAGTTCGTCGAGTGGTTATCGATTAGACAATTAAAGTTCTATATTTTAATTATAGATGCGGATCATTCGAGTTGATCAAGACAAGATGTGGGATAAAGAGTGAGATGGAATGGAAGTGGATATCTAGCTTCTAGCAATCGCAGGAGCAGCATATCAGTAAGGTGTTGAAAAGCAGGACGGAGATGTCTTGAGACAGAATGTCCGAATAGATGCGTCTTTGCGAGTGTGACTAACTACTAAAACCCAAAGGCAAGTACCCTAACCTCACTTATCATTCAAGTGACGTTTAATTCGATTCATATTATGCAAGTATCCCTATCATCACTTATTGTTCAAGTGATATTTATTTTAAATCTTATCATGCAAGTATTGCTTTTCCTATTCTCAGTTTAGAATCGATAAATGTTTTACATATCGCTGAATTATCATGCAAATATTCTTCTGCTATTCTATGTTCAGAATAGCTAAGTGATTTTACTTATCAACTTATTGGATTTACAAATGTTTTGGATTTTGAGAAAGATGATGTTGTTTTGTTTTTTTTGCCCAATTAAATGGGGGAATAAAAGTTTTAAGGGTGTCGAGTATTATGACCCCTCTCAATAAAATGTTTTTAAGATTGGATGGTTGCGTAAGAGGTCGTGGCGGCGGTCCTGTGTGAGCTATGTGTTATACAGGATATAACACCTTGCTAGGCCGATATGTGCCTTGGGTGCCCCTTTGTTTAGTTGGATATGCTTCGGCATACCGGTGTTGCTCTGCGGCTGATCACCGGAGGCAACACACCGTCGTTCGAGGATTCCAATCTAAATTATGAAATTGTTTTGATATTCATAGAATAAATGATTTATCAACTGTTTCGGTTTTGGATTAACGGTAAAATGCAGTTTTGATTCAAATTCTGATTTATGCTGATACTTATGTTATTGTTAAATATCAAATGTGGTATTAGTACAGATGATTGGGGTTGACTTCAGTATGGAATGTTGTTAGCATCAAAGTTTGTATTGATATCTAATTTGATATGACAACAAAATAAGTATTAATCTCAAGAGTTCGGTTTTGAGTAAAGTTTATGATTCAATCCATAATCATTGTTTCATGTTATTGTGGTTTACGATATTTCCGTAAACACTGTTTTATGAGTTTTATTCTCGTTATGATTCAAAGTATTGCTGAAGCACATCGCTGGAAAATATAAAAAGGGTTTTTGAATACAATTAAGGAATCAATTATGGGGTTCCACTACTATAATTTTATGATTCAGCAATTATGATTTTTAAATGTTCTGCGCTGATGCAGATGTCGGTTTTATATCAAAACGACCCCATATATGTTATAATTAACTTGCTGAGCATTTCTTTCGCTCATACTTGCCTGTTTTCAAATTTAACCTCCAGTGAGGATTAGCTTGCGCTGTTTAGCTGCGTAATTCGAGGAAGCAAAGAAGAAGCTTTTGGAAGGTGGTTGGTCGAGGGTTTACGGACTAGTGTAAGTTTTATTGTATAAAGTTGTTTATATTATATTATATATAGTTGTATATTTTATTTGGGCCTAGTATACTTCATTTCGAAGTTATACTAGTGGGTTTAGTTTTGAGTTGGAATTTATTGAAAAGAGTTTTAAAAGAAAGTGAAAAATTTATTTGTGGAATTTGGATATCTTGTTTCTAGAACTGTAACCTTAAAAGATCTTGGATTAGTTTGGGGTCATTTATGATAAATATCTTCCGCTGGCATTTAATTTTGATTAAACAGGTTATTTTGGATTGAGGTTTCATAGTGACGACCAAATCTTCTGACCCCGGATTTGGGGGCGTTACAGTTCTTGTCCTGGTCAAGTACGAAAAGTGTTCTTTTCCATCTACTAGTAGTAAAAAGGTTCCTCGGAAGGACATGATTGAAACGACCGATCATCGTTTAATCATATCCAGTTGCTCTAAAGTCCCAGTCCCTCGGAAAATAAATGTTTAAAATGTTATAAATTGAATTGTCGTAGATAAATGCTGATAATAAATAGAATAAATAGATTGTCTTATATTTAACCACATATTTGATTGTCAAGGTTGTTTGGTAATGGAACATCTTAAAACTGAAGTTGATTGTTGAAAGAGGGAATGAGTAATTGTTGTTATTAAATTTATATTACAGCTAAGTGCTGGAAAATTTATATTAATGATCGATTGAATGAAAAGTATATCCTATAGTAACTTGAACTATTAGAGAATTATAAAATGGTTTGAGGTTTCTAAAAGATGTTGAGATTTTGGAACAATATAAAGAGTATAGAGGTTTGATTCTTTTCCATATTATGCCTATTGAAGTATATTCTATTTTTATAAGTTGATAGTTATTGGTAGAACTTGCTGGGCATTTTTTGCTCATTCTTGTTATTTCATCTTCCAACCCCACAGATAGCAATGTGACCATACCATCGACAAATAGCATGGAAGTCAGTGATATCTTTTAGTCCATATGACTGGCTTGAGGTGAAGGATTAAGCTGGTAGGTGACTAGTTATCCTAGCATGTTTTGTATAGTTAAATTACGTAAATTATTATAACCCCTAGGTTAACTCTATATTTGACTGTTGATTATACTTCATATAGAAGTAATAACCAGTAGTATATCTAAAAGAGATATTTAGAAGAATGTAATAATTATTGAATCACTGTATTTTTTATGATTCAATATTGTATCGATGCGTTCTATGAGACTATAACCTGTTTGTGTGAAAGGTAGGGGTCGAGATATGAGTAATTGTGTTGATGAGAAGTATAAAGAAAATGTTTTGAAAAAAGGATTTATAAAGTTGATCGTGACAGCCCAGATTCCTGACCCCGGACTTGGGGGTGTTACAATGTAGGACTTTACTTATTTGTAGCAATCAATAGTTGGATATGTATTAGGATTCCTTATTCATGTACATCATATCAAATAGATTAATTGTGTAACTGTGCAGTATATAAGCACATATTAGGTTAACATTATAAGTGTGTATTATTGTTTTATCATTTTGTGTAACCTAGCAGCTCTCAAGGATATTTGTTCATCCTTTGAGAGAGTTTTGTAAACAATTTTTATTCATTAATATAAAAAATCGTTATTCATATTTGATTACTTATTTTTTATTTGATTTTTTGTACTGTATCCACCCCCTCTAAAGTATACTTAAAGGCCTAAAAATTGATATCAAAGTTTATTGTTGATACAAAAAAAGTTTAAGATCCAAAAAATAATCAATAATGGCAGACAATGAAACTCAAACACAACAACCACCAACCACAAACCAAATCAATAACAATATAAGCATATATGAAACCATCAAAGTTCCAATTCTGAAAGTCAATAAGTACCCAATCTGGAAGGTAAAGATAGCTATGTGTCTTGAGGCTACAAATCCTGAATATCTGAACAAGATTTAGTCCACACAGGCCCAAGAAACTTGTTGTTTCTGTTCCTGGTGAGACTGAAAAGATGGTTGACAAAGAAAAAAAAGGATTATACTCCTGAAGATCTAGCATCACTTTTGAAAGATGCTAAAGTGAGACATCGGCTGCATAGCAATTTGGATAGTGTTATGTCCAATAGGGTAATTAGATGTAGGAAAGCAAAGGAGATATTAGACATTTTGGAGGTTAACTATCAAAGAACCACTGCTATAAAAAAGAACAAGAAAACAATACTCACATAGGAGTATGAGCACTTTGACTTAAAACCTGATGAGTCACTGAGTGAGATCTATGACAGATTTCAGAAATTGTTAAATGATTTGCCACTTTTTGACAAAGGATATGATCCCGAAGATTCAAACCTGAAGTTTTTTCTTGCACTTCCTGAAAAGTGGGATTTGAATGTAACATCCATAAGAGATAATTATGAGCTTGAAGATACATCTCTGGATAATATCTATAGAATGCTCAAGACTCATGAAATGGAGATGAAGCAAATAAATAATAGGAAATGATCAAGGACTAGACAGGTTGCACTCAGGGTTGAAGAGAAGCCAGGAGAAAAGCCTGTGAGAAAGAGTCATTCAAGAGGAAAGGCAATGATTATAAAGTCTAATACTTAGTCATCAAATACTGATGATGACTCAAACTCTGATATCTCTTCAAACTCTGAACGTGATCATGGTGATGATGAGAAGATCTTGTAGATGGCTGCTTTGATGGTGAAAAGATTCAAGAAGATGCCTTACAAGGACTTCAAGAGAGAAAAGAGATTTTCCAGGAAGGCTCCAGTTCTTCAAACTCTGATAAGAAGAACTACAGATTATATGATGAAAAGAAGTCTAAATCTGACAAGATTGATAAGTCCAAGATCAAGTGTTATAACTGTGATGGAGTTGGACATTTTGCAGCTGACTACAGGAAGCTTAAAGCTTAAAGGAAGCAAGCCTTGATTACTCAAGAGAAGAAGAACTAAGATGATATAACAGAATCTGATGAAGGTGTCAACTATGCTCTCATGGTAAATGCTAATGGTGAATCTGAGGATCCTGAGATTAAGGTGCCTTAAACAATACTAGCTTTTGATACTTATGATATCTGTGAGTTAATGTTATTTCTTAAAACCTTGCATGTTAGCTATAGGGATCAAACTCTTGAAATTGCTAGGATCAGAACTGAAAATTCTGATTTAAAGAAAAGACAAAAGAGCTTTAGAAAATATGTTAGTTTATATTAGTGCAATCTCTGTAAACTGTGCATGTTGTTCTATAAAGCATGTCACGGGTCCTTTGTTTCACAAGTAACTAAACAGCCTAGATTTTCTTGTATTCTTTAAAGTAGAAATTAAGTTCTTTAATATCAAGAAATTGGATTTGTAGCACAACCTAATTAATTTTGAATAAAGATCAAGTGAGTTTTGATAATTGTTTTTCTGTGTCTTTTTACAGTTAATAGATTATCAGTACAAAGTACTTTAGCTGTTGAGTTCAAGCAAGCCTAAACACTAAACTTGATTTCTTGAAAATAATTTATAAAATTTTTAAGTAAAAATTAAAAAACACACATTCACCCCCTCTCTGTGTGCAATTCATACGTAGCAGAAGATATACTTGAAGAGCGGTTGACGAAAGACCTATTGATAATAAGACATACATGTCAAGATATTCCTGAAACTAAACTCAAACCAAATCAGAAACAAAGTCGAATCCAAATTCAACAAAAAATTTAAACTGTATCCACATTTAATTGCCAAACTTTATCAAATCCAATCAGGAAACCAAACTCAAAATCAAATTCAAACTCAAAATAACCAATTCCAATCCAAAATCAATCAGAAAGCATATCTAAAACCAATTTTAATTCCAATTGCAAATTCAAAACTAATATCAAATCTCAAGCAGAGAAACCAATTAATATAACTGTAACATCCCAATAATCGAGTACTATAAAAGCCAATAAATCAAATAACCCAAATTAAAAGTTCAGCAATTATGAAATAATGAACTAAGTTCAGCAATCAGAAAATTTCCTACAGCTTTTCAAGAAAATATTGTTGTTGTAACGTAACTCTATCTCTTTAATTATTCAACTAAAATTCCATGAGCATTTCTAAATTTGATAGTCAAATCACTCGAAACCTAACTCTTGATGCCATGATAGCTTTAGAGATACAATATGAATGTAAAATTTTATTACAATTAACACAGAGTTTATAATACATATCTGAACTTATATAGAAAATCAATATAATATAACTATAAAAAATAACCTAATATATATTATATAATATTAATATAAAGATATATTATTACAATTTTCAAATTTATTTATTTTCTTTGCATCTTCTAAAATTTATTTTTCAGACCAACCACTATGATGTGTTTGTTGTAAACACTTATAACATCTGTCGAAAATGTGCAACTCTTTGATCCCGCATGTTCCAATGATCGTTGCATTGCTTTCCAGTTATCATTTCTTCTCGGTGTTGAAATATATTGCAATTCACTCCGAGAATTTTGAAACGTTGTGATCATTTCCGACAATGGCATCCTTAGATGTATTAAGCTATGCACTAATCAAAACTACACTTGCTTCCTTGCTTCGATTGTTTTTACATTTTCGACTTAACTTCTCTTTATCCATGACAATATTTTCCACCCATTCAGCACAATCCAAATGTTGAGTTTCAGATACAGAAGGTGACCTAAGAATAATAATCATGATTGTGAAAAATTTAGGTTAAACGGGTAATAATTAAAATTCATTTTTTTAACTAAATGGATAAATTGAAAATTTGGATTTGGAAAATTTCTACTAAATTCAGAATATTGAGAATTTGAATTTTTAGGATTAATTTGTGAAGAATTCAATTAAATTAAGAATTTTGAAATTTTGGATTTTGAGAACTAGCATATGGAGAATTTGGATTAAATTGGAAATATTGAAAATTTGGTTTTTCAGGGTTAAAATTTCGAGAGTTTTGAGAATCCTTTTGATATGTGGTATATGTTTAGTAATATAGAAAATAAATGTAATAGACAGTATTAATATATATATATATAATTAATTGTTGGTGTACACAATGATTACCAACGGTTTCATTTTGCAGTGCTTCGAATAAAAAGGAAGCGTCGAAATTATTTGGGTCATGTTTTGATTAATATTGAACAATTCAAAACAACCATTTTTTACTTGGAAAATTTTCGATAACATTTTTCCAAACAACCACCGCTCCAATGCTAAACCATATCGCCCAGTCAGCAAACAAACCCCCGTGGGTGCTATTATGCCAACCTTACTAGTGTCTTATGTCTGTTGAAATGTAGGGTATATTTTTGCAACCAAGATATACTTCCCTGACCATCGTATAATTAGGTTTTCATTGAAACAATTTATTTTTACTGAAATTTGTGTGAGTCTTATGATTTGAAGATTATGTTCTTCTTCTTTTAGTAAATGTAGAGCATGGCGCATATTGCAAAAAAATGAGAAGGTGAACTTTTCCTTATGTAAATGCAATATTTTTACATTAATAACTGATAATGTTAGATAAAATTGATGATATCAAAATTTAGGTATCAGAGTTTTCCATCAGAGTTTGTTACTAGAAGTTATCAGAGTTTATAAAGACTATCAGTATTTGATAGATCAGAATTTAATATCAGAGTTTGTCTATCAGCATCTGTCGAGACTGATTTCCAGGAAGTAATTGATTCTATTTAGAAGACTTTGATTTACAGAGATATGTTGGTGGAGGACTTTACTTTTTGTAGCAATCAAGAGTTGGATATGTATTTGAATTTCTTTATTACTTATAACATATCTTCTATATTGATTGTGTAGTTGTGCAGTATATAAGCACAAGATTGGTTAAGACTATATATGTAGTCGAGCATTATACATATAACCTAGCAGCTCTCAAGTATATATGTTCATCCTTTGAGAGAGTATTACCATCAATTAATATTCATTAATATAAAAACTGTTCATTATGTTGAGTTCTTTAATTCAATTTGATTGTTTAACTATATCCACCCCCCTCTATAGCTAATTTAAGGCCTAACAGTTGGTATCAGAGCTTGTTGTCGATACACAAACAGTTTAAGATCCACAAAATAATCATTAATGGAAGACAAAGAAACTCAACAAAATTTCCCACCGCCACCAGCCACAAGCTAAATTAATCATAACATGAGTAGATATGAGGCTATCAAGGTTCCAATCTTAAAGATTAATGAATATCCAATCTGGAAAGTTAAGATGACCATGTGTCTTGCAGCAACAGATCCTGAATATCTAAACACGATTTATGATGGTCCTCACAAGCCCATAAAACTGGTTGTTTCAGTTCCTGGTCAAGAAGAAAATATGGTTGACAAGGACAAAAATGATTATATTCCTAGGGATCTTTCATCAATTATGAAAGATGCAAAAGTTAGACATCTTTTACATAGCAGTATTGACACTATCATGTCCAATAGGGTGATTGGATGCAAAACTACCAAGAAAATTTGGGACACTTTGGAGGTCAAGTGTCAAGACACTACTGCTATCAAGAAGAACATAAGGATAATGCTCACTCAGGAGTATAAACACTTTGACTCAAAAGATGATGAGTCATTGACTGAAATCTATGATAGGTTTCAGAAATTGATGAATGACTTGACACTAGTTGACAAAGAATATGATCCAAAAGATTCTAACTTGAAATTTCTTCTGACACTCCCTGAAAAGTGGGACTTGAAAGTCACATCACTAAGGGATAATTATGATCTTGATGAGACATCTCTGGATGAAATTTATGGGATATTGAAAACTCATGAATTGGAGATGGAGCAAAGAAGCAAGAGGAAAAGGCCTAGAGCAAAACAAGTTGCATTAAGCGTTGAAGAAAAGCCAAGGGAGAAAGCTGGGAGAAAAGGCCATTTTAAAGGAAAGGCTATGATTGCAAAGTCTGATACTGAGTCATCAAATGCTGATGATGACTCAGACTCTGAAAGTGATCATGATGATGATGAGAACATTCTACAGATTGCTGCTCTATTGGTTAAAAGCTTCAAGAATATGGCCTACAAAGACTTTCAAGAAAGGAAAAAGGTTTTCCAGGAAAGGCTCTAGTTTCTCAAACTCTGATAGGAAGAACTACAGGAAAAACTCTGATGAGAAAGAGGCATGGTCTTGAAAAATTGACAAGTCAAAGATAAAGTGTTACAATTGTGATGGAGTTGGACACTTTGTGGCTTACTACAGAAAGTCAAAAGATGAAAGGAAACAAACCTTGATTACAAAGAAGAAGAATTGGAATGATACATCGTAATCTGATGAGGGTGTCAATTATGCTCTCATGGCAAATGCTGATAGTGAATTTGAGACAACTGAGATGAAGTTGCCTCAAACTAGTCTTGCTTTTGATACTGATAATATCTGTGAATTAAGGATATTTCTTAAATCTCTACATATTAGTATTATGGATCAAACACTTATGAATGTTCGGATCAGAATTGAAGACTCTGACTTAAAGAAAAGAAATGATCACCTAGAAGCTGAGTTGGTTTTTATGTTAGAACCTCAAAAAGAAAGGGATGATGTTGTGTATGTTAAAGATAAACTACTAGAAAAGCATGCTTATCTTGAAAAGGAATTAGCTAAAGAAAGAAAAGTTATTAAGCTTTGGACTAATTCAAGAAAATCTACTTAGGGTTTAATAGAAAGTGGTTGTTTGGGTTCAGGTTTAGGTTATGCAAATAAATCTAATTCTGATGAATTAAATAAAAAATAAACTGAGAAAGTCAAACCAATAAATGCTGATAAAAAAGGTAAAACTGAACAAGTCTCGGTTAAAACCTGTTAAGTTTAATTAAATGTTGATGTTGTTAAGTCAGTAAATGTTATAGGTTCAACCTCAGCACCTAAGTCAAGCTTAAAAACTGATAAGCGTGAACAAGTTCACACCAAGTCAGTAAATGTTGGTTTAATGACTCAGAAACAGCTTAAGCAAAAGCTAAAGGAAGTACAATGAAAAACAAGGAAAAACAACCAAGAAAGAACAGAAATAGAAAAGTAGGTGTTAATAGGGAAAACAAATATAAACACATTCATAATGCACCTAGAAAGGCTTGTTTAAACTTCGGAATCATCTTGTTGTTGCTTGCAGGAAAAATAAAAGGAATAAATATGTTCCTCCTAAAACAGAATTTGGGAATATAACAGTTAAATATAAACCATAGAATCCATCTTTTCATTGTGGTAGTGTTTGGTATTCAATTTATATGTGTAAAGAGTATCACAGTTTGTATTATGAGTATTATGAACCGAAACCCTCTTTAAATAAGACAAAAGTTATTTCTGCATGTGTAAACTGTGATATTAAGAGTGTTAGCATAAACTCTGATGTAAAGACTTTTGTTGTAAATGTTAACAAACTTAAAAAGGCCAAAGGATCCAAGCATGTATGGGTTTTTAAAAACACTAATTAATTGTTTTATCTGATTGCAGGGTAACAAAAATTCTCTAGGTTTGGACAGTGGATGTTCAGGACACATGACTGGAAATAAATCCCTGCTATCAGAGTTTAAGAAGAAGGCTGGCCCAAGTGTTTCTTATAGAGATGGCAACTTAGGAAATTTTTTGGGATATGACAAAATTAAACTTGGAAATGTCATCATTAAAAATGTAGCTATAGTTGTGGGACTCAAGCATAATATGATCAGTGTGAGTCAAATCTGTGACAGAGGTTACCATGTGGATTTTTATGAAGAACATTGTGAAATTGTCAACAATTCCGATGGTAATGTTGCAATGACTGGTTACATACATGGTAACTTGTATGAAGCCGGTGTCTCCACAAATACTAATGGTTCTTAAATATGTCTATTGAGTAGAGCAACTTTGGAAGACAGCTGGAACTGGCACAAAAGACTTTCTCATTTCAACTTCAACAACATCAATGAACTTATGAAGAAAGATCTTGTTAGAGGATTGCCCAATGTAGTGTTTATGCTTAATGGCCTATGTGACTCTTTCCAGAATGTCAAGTTAAGGAAATAATCTTTAAAGAGTAAGACTGAATCCTCAATTCTTGAACCATATCACTTACTTCATATTGATCTTTTTGGTGCAATGAATGTAATGTCAATAGCAAAGAAGATGCATGCACTTGTGATTTCTAATGAGTACAAAAGATACACATCGGTGTACTTTATGCACATCAAGGATGATACCTCATCTATTCTTATTGATCATATAAGGGAACTGGAAAAAGGATCAACATACAAAGTGAAGATCATTAGAATTGACAATGAAACTGAATTCAAGAATAGCACTATGGAAGAATTCCGTAAATACAAGGGGATCAAACATCAAATTTCTGCCCTAGAAACTCCAAAAAAAATGGAGTTGTTAAAATAAAGAACAGAACTTTTATAGAAGCTACAAGGACCATGCTTGGAGAAGTAAAATTTCCAACCTATTTCTGGGCCGAGGCTGTGCAAGCTGCATGCTTCACACAAAATGCAATACTGATAAACAAGCATGGAAAAATACCATTTGAGATGGTGAAGGGAAAGAAGCCAAAGTACTTTCGCATCTTTGGCTGCAAATGTTTTGTTCTCAAAACTCATCTTGAACAGCTTACAGAATTTGATCTAAAAGCTGATGAAGGTATTTTTGTTGGATATCCACTATCTACAAAAGCCTTTAGAGTTTACAATATGAGAACAAGAGTGGTCGTGGAATCTATTCATGTATCTTTTAATGACAAGAAGATTATAGGTCTAGAAGATGTAAATGACCATGAAAAATTGAGATTTGAAAATGAAGTACCATAAGTTGAATAGCTAAATCCCGGTGATCTGACAAACTCTGATACTGCAAATCCTGATATTCATGTAAACTCTGATGAACCACATGTTAGTGGAAATACTGTAAATATTGAAGCTCATATTGAGGGGGAGAAACATGATTCACATTAAGAGTCAAGTTCAAGTGATTCATTGTTAGGGATTCGAGCATATAAATGCAGCAAAAAATAACAATTTCGAATCCCTACCTCGAGATCTATGTATAATGAACGGATGATTATGTAGAATAGGATCATGTACCTTAACAAAGCTTTCCTTCTGAATATGATGAATGTTTTGATCCTGATGAACCACAGCAGCCCTCCTTGCGAAGATCTACTCTCCAAAGGTATCCACACGAACGTCCAATCATCCAGCGATCACCGGAGCCGGTACTAGCCGATTGGTTTCCTCTTCCTCTCTCTCTCTCTCTCTCTCTCTCTCTAGCCTCTCTAGGATGTAGAGCTGCTAGGGTTTTTCTCTAAAAACGTGGTGCAACTTCTAACCCTAAATTATACATCTTAATGTATAAATAGGAGAGAGAGGATTAGGGCCTAACCCTAAACCTAATGGGCTTCTAAAAAGACCCATTCTGTTTTGGGTTTATATTATTATTAAATTCGAATTATAATGTATTTACAATTAATCAAGTCTCATTTAATTAATTTAATAATTAAATTTGAATAAATAATAATAAAATATTTAAATTCATAATTAAATAATACTACTTTTAAACGTTCTTTGTGTGTGACCCTTTAGGTTATTATTACGTTGACAATAATTTTATTTTCCAATAATAAAATTATAAACAATGAGTGGCATCTAGAAATACAACATTGCTCTCAAGTAATAATAATAATTGGTGATTCAATTAAACCTTTCGTGAATAATGTATAATGTAATATAATCCCTTTAGCCTTATATTATAGATCAAACTCGAGGCATGCATTGTGCCATCTTCTGCAAGTGTTTAATCTTACTTTCTTTGATCAATGAGTAAACTATTAAACAAATCAGTATTTGAGCACGTCCATGTATTTTATAGTCTTACTCAATCAAGAGGCCAATGATATCACTCCTTTAAAATAGGAGGGCTAAATTCCATCTAGATCATTCATATTTCTCATACGATTCATAATATACCCAATGTCTACTTTTATGATTACCCGGTCAAGGATAACTTTTAATAATATCAAAGTATATTAATTCTCGTATTGAAATATAATGATTTCAGGTCTAAGGACCAATACATCATTATCACTGTGAGATTAACTTATGACACATTAAACATGTAGTATCTCACAACGGTTCAATCCAGCACCATGTATTTAATACACGTGCCTGTGTTTTGACTTTAGTATCACCATACCAATGATCAATGAGATGTGATCATCAGTCAACAAACACACTAGTCTCAACGCATTTATTATCATCCCTTAATAATAATACTTGACTAGGGACTTTTAGGAATATTAATACTATTCTCATAATCCCATTTCTAAGTCAAGTACTTAGAGATATAGATTTATATATCATATTTCATGGACATTTATTAATCTAACATATTATCACAGTAAATAAAGATATAAGAAATTACTAAAGAATAATCCATAGAATCATAATTAATAATCCAAATGTTTTAAAATACAAACATATTAGTGTTGTCTCTAGGGCACAAACACTAACATTCATATCAAGAAACATCAGTAAAAACTTTATCAGACTCTGATTCCTCAAATACTGATGAAGCAAATACTGATTATACTGGAAGCACTGATTCAGTGGGAGCTTCAGGAAATAATAATGGTACACACCAAAGTGAGACTATAGACTTCATGAATCAAGGGGGAGGCTCTACTTCAAGGAGTCAACTTCCTTCTACAAGAAAATGGACTAAGTCACACACACCTAACTTTATCATTGGAAATCCTGATAGTGGTGTCAAAACCAGAAAAACCACTCAAAATGAATATTTCTATAATTCTTTTCTATCTCAAATTGAACCAAAGAAAGTGGAATAATCTCTTCAAGATTCTGATTTGATGTTAGGAATATATGTGCATTAGTTTGATGATATGTTTAACAAAACACTTAAGTAGAAGTTTAGTGTTTGTAGCCTCAACGGATAAGACCAGTTTGGCTATCCGTTGATGGTGCAGCTTTACTTAGAAATAAGTCTAGTGTTGTAGCACATTTCAGTCTCTGTATTTAAGATATAATTCTTAGAAGTTGAGAGAAAATATAAGTCATGTTGACTACTAGAAGATATGCAAATAGGAAGGCCAATTGTAAATATTTCATGCCTTGTAATTTTGTATAAATGAAGTGGTATCAACGGATATCCTAAAGACCTTCAACGGATGAGTAACAAAGCTTCAACGGATGTCTCTAAAGCTTCAACGGATAGAGCTTCAACTGTTAACACATCAACGGATAAAGCCATCAACGGATGAAGGCTTCAATGGATGTTCTGTTAAATAGCAGTTGATAAGTGGTAGTTGTAACAGCAGACAGAGGCACATGGGTTGTCAGAGATAACTGAAATGTGGAAGCCTAATTTCAGGAACATCAGAAAAAGCAGCCGTTCTACTCTAGTACAAAGAGGCAATAGTCAACAAAGTACTTGAGTGATATGGAGAAGAAACAAGTGGAGAACTTATTTTATTATTATATTTTTATCTTTGTCTTCACTTGTACACTTGGTGAAATATAAACCAAGTAGCAGCTAGTAATTAGATAAGAACTTTTTTCCAGTGCTGTTTAGAAAAATCTTGAGAGAAAAATTATCTAGTTTGTACTAGGATGCAGCTGTGATCAACATCTAGAATCACAGATTTTCTGAAATACCATCTCTGGTGGAACAATAATCCACCATAAAAGTTTTTAAGGTCTGTTGTGTTCTTTACATTAGTGCTTGAATATATATCTGTCTGTATTAGCTTAAAGCAATTCACACACTTGTTTATCTTGAACACACAGCCTTTAAAACTGCTCAAAACTTGAAAAAGTTTTGAGATTTACATTCAACCCCCTTCTGTAAATCTCATTGTTAGTCCACTAGGAATAACAATTGGTATCAGAGCAAGCTCTTGACACACAAAGAGATTAAAGATCTTGGAAACTAACAAAGATGAGTAAGAAGGATATTGGAGTAAAAATCCCAGTTCTTGACAAAGACAGTTATCACCATTGGAAGGTGAAAATGCACCTTCATCTACTCTCCCAAGATGAAGGTTATGTAAACTGCATTAAGAATGGTCCTCACATTCCCCACAAAGTAGCCACAGTTGCTACGGCCACAATTGCTGTTGGTCAATCCATTCCAAAACCTAGAGCAGAATGGACAATGGAAGACACAGAAGAAGTCCACAAGGATAAGAAGGCTATGAACATTTTGTTTAATGGTCTTGACAAGGATATGTTTGATAATGTGATAAATTGCATAACTGCCAAAGAGGTTTGGGACACAGTTCAGCTACTGTGTGAAGGTACAGAACAAGTAAAAGAAAATAAAATGCAGCTTCTCATTCAACAGTATGAGTATTTTCATTTTGAAGAAAATGAATCTTTAAATGACACATTCAATAGATTCCAAAAGCTGTTGAATGGACTGAAGCTGTATGGTAGAGTGTAGCAGGTGAAGGATTCAAATCTTAAATTTTTAAGATCCTTGCCAAAGGAATGGAAACCCATGACTGTCTCCTTGAGAAACTCTCAAGATTATAAGGACTTCACTCTTAAAAGATTATATGGAATCTTGAAGACTTATGAACTAGAGCTCGAACAGGATGAGGTATTGGAGAAGGGAAGAAAGAAAGGAGGTTCAGTTGCCTTGGTAGCTGAAAATGAGAAAGAATGCAGACAAGAAACTGTGAGATCTACATCAAACTCCAAAGATGGCACAAGCAAATCAGAATCAAGCAAGGGTAAGGAGCAAGTTGCTGAGAATGAAGACAACTCCAGCCAAGATGACTCTGATGGTATTGATGAGCATCTTGCATTTCTGACCAGGAGATTTGTAAAGATGAAATTTAGGAAAAACACTAGAGCCACTAAACCTCATAAGAACATGGTGGACAAATCCAAGTTCAAGTGTTTCAATTGTGGTATAAGTGGACATTTTGCAAGTGAGTGCAGAAAGCCAACTTCTGAAAAGAAGAAATTTGACCAAGTAGATTACAAAAAGAAATATTTTGATCTGCTCAAACAAAAGGAGAGGGCTTTCATTACTCAAGAAAAAGACTGGGCAGCTGATGGAGAAGAAGAGGATGAAGATGTGGAATATGTCAACTTGGCTCTCATGGCTGATTCTGAGGAAAATGAAGTTAGTTCATCAAGCAACCAGGTAATCACTACTGATTTAACACAGCTTACTAAAGAAGAGTGCAATGATGCTTTTAATGATATGTCTACTGAATTGTATCATTTGCGTGTGTCTCTTAAATCTCTTGCTAAAGAAAATAGTAGGATTAAAGAGAACAATCTATTTTTAAGTAATAGAAATGATGTGTTAGAAGATAAGTTGATTGACCTAGAGAAAACTAAGCTACATTGTATATCTGTTGAAAATGAACTAGCTGAATCTGTTAAGAAAGTAGAAATACTTTCCAATCAATTCGAGAGAGAGCAAGAGGTGATTAAAGCCTGGAAGACATCTAGGGATGTTAGTGCTCAAATTTCCAAGGTCCAAGGAATTGAATCATTCTGTGAGACTGCCTGGGATAAAAACAAAAAGAAACTGGAATTAATTGATGGGCTGTCAACGGATGTGGAATCAACGGATGATGAAAGTTATCCGTTGAAGGAAGAAAAGGAGCATCCGTTGAAGGTTCCTCAATTAAAACAGGCAGATGTTTCTAAAAGTGAAAATCTAAAGAAACTCAACAAAAAGTTTGGATCAACTTCCAAGAACTTTGTCAAAGAAGAAGCAAGCACATCCAAAGATTTCAGTAAGGTGAATATAGGACACATGACCTTAGAACAGTTAAAGAATAGGCTCAAAGTGGTTGAGGATAAAAAGGAAACTAAAAGGAAATCTAATAGAAATGGGAAGGTAGGGGTTAACAAACATAACAATTACACACCTGATAAGTATGCTCCTAGAAAAAGCTGTGTGCATTGTAGTAGTATTAATCATCTATCTGCTAATTGCAAATCTATTAAGAAATCTCCCATACCTGTACCCTCTTCCATGCCTAATATGTCTGCATCACCTCTGCATGCTATGCCTGTTATGTCTCAACAGAATCCTTATGCACATTTTGCAAACATGCCATATTTTAACAATCCTTATCTTGCTGCATTTAATATGCCTCAAATGCCATACAATATGCCAATATGGAATAACATGCTTGCACAATCCATGCCTTATCAAATTCCAAATGTGCTAAATGATTCTGTGACTAACCCTACACCTCAACCAACTACATCTAAGATCAAGGTTGACTCAAAGTTACCTAAGTCTAAAGATGCAGGAGGAATGAAGTCTAGGAGAAAGGCTAACAAGAATGGACCCAAGGAAACTTGGGTACCAAAATCAACTTGATTGATTTTATGGTGTGCCGGGAAAAAGAAGAAATCTATGGTACTTGGACAGTGGCTATTCAAGACACATGACAGGAGATTTCTCCCTGCTCACTGAGTTTAAGGAGAGAGTTGGCCCTAGCATAACCTTTGGAGATGACAGCAAAGGGTTTACTATGGGATATGGCTTGATTTCAACAGGGAATGTCATCATTGATGAAGTTGCATTAGTTGATGGTCTCAAGCACAACTTACTGAGCATCAGTCAACTATGTGATAGAGGGAATACAATTTTCTTCAATTCAGAAGTCTGTGTTGTCACCAGTAAGAAAGACAACAAAGTGATTCTAACTGGAGTTAGAAAAGGAAATGTGTACTTAGCTGACTTCAACTCTACAGATGCAGAATCTATTACTTGTCTCTTCAGCAAAGCAAGTCCAGTTGAAAGTTGGCTATGGCACAAGAAGCTATCCCATTTGAATTTCAAGACAATGAATGATCTAGTCAAAAAGGACTTAGTCAGAGGAATTCCTCTTGTTGAATTCTCAAGAGATGGTTTGTGTGATGCTTGTCAGAAAGGCAAATAAAGGAAAGCATCATTCAAAAAGAAGCTTGAAACAACAATTGATGAACCATTACAGCTGCTACATATGGATTTGTTTGGACCAGTCAATGTATTGTCAATTGCAAGAAAAAGATATTGCTTAGTGATTGTAGATGATTTCTCAAAGTTTTCATGGGTCTATTTTCTTGGATCAAAGGATGAAGCAAGTGAAATCATTATCAATCACATCAGGCAAGTCAATAATCATCCTGACTTGAAGGTTAGGAATATCAGGAGTGACAATGGAACTGAGTTCAAGAATTTGTCAATAAGGCTGTTCTGTGAAGAGAATGGAATCATGCATGAGTTCTCAGCTCCAAGAACACCTCAGCAAAATGGGGTAGTTGAAAGAAAGAACAGATCTTTGATTGAGGCTGCCAGAACAATGCTTGAAGAATCAAAGTTACCAACATATTTCTGGGCTGAAGCTGTTAATTGTGCCTGCTACACTCAGAATATTTCTTTGATCAATCAAACTAAAGGCATGACTCCTTATCAGTTGTTCAAGAGAAGAAAACCAACTCTAAACTTTCTTCATGTCTTTGGATGTAAATGCTTTATACTGAGAAATCAATCTGACCATAAAGGGAAGTTTGATGCAAAGGCTGATGAAGGGATATTTGTTGGTTACTCAGCTGGAAAATCTTATAGGGTCTACAATCTAAGAACCAACATTGTTATGGAATCTGTGCATATTGTGTTTGATGATAAAAAGATTGATGGACTAACAGATGAGGGACACAATGAGAGACTCAAATTTGACAACATTGAGATATATTGTGATGATAGTGAAGAGGAGATTGATGGAGATGACACTTCAAAAGGGATTCAAAATATGCCCTTGGATAATGCACAAAATTCTGCACCCGTTGATAGAGGCAATGCAGTATCCATTGAAAGACATAGTGCATCATCCGTTGAAGTACAAAATGAAGCATCCGTTGATCATAGTTCATCAACGGATAATCGATTTACATCATCAGTTGATAGAACTCCAAATTCCCTGCAAAGAACCAACAACTCAGGGGGAGTTTCAACTAACCAACACTCTGTCTCACATCATGACAATACTGAGGCCACCTCATCTAGAGCACATCTTCCACTTCAAAGGAAATGGACCAAGAATCATCCCTTTGAACTGATCATTGGTGATGCATCATCTAAAGTGCAAACAAGAAAAGCTACTCAAGATGAATGTCTGTATAGTAGTTTTCTATCTCAGGAGGAACCTAAGAAAGTGGAAGAAGCTTTATTGGATCCAGATTGGATATTAGCTATGCAGGAAGAGCTGAACCAATTTGAGAGAAACAAAGTTTGGAAGCTGGTACCCAAACCAAAGAACAAGAGTCCTATTGACACAAAATGGGTATTCAGAAACAAGATGGATGAAAATGGCATTGTCATAAGGAATAAAGCCAGATTGGTTGCTAAAGGCTATTCTCAACAAGAGGGAATAGATTTTGATGAAACATATGCTCCTGTTGCAAGACTTGAAGCCATCAGAATTTTTCTAGCCTATGCAGCCCATGCCAATTTCAAAGTCTATCAAATGGATGTCAAGAGTACATTTCTAAATGGGAAATTGGAGGAAGAAGTCTATGTAAGTCAACCTCCAGGGTTTGAAGATCCAAATTTTCCAGACTATGTGTATTATCTGATGAAAGCACTCTATGGACTGAAGCAAGCACCTAGAGCCTGGTATGAAACCCTATCAAAATTCCTTTTGGAGAATCACTTCACTAGAGGTACTGTTGATAAAACTCTCTTCTTTAGGAATGTTAATGGCTCTAGTATACTTGTTCAAATTTATGTAGATGACATAATATTTGGTTCTAAAGATAATAAACTTTGCAAAAAGTTTGCTAAACTAATGCAAAGTAAGTATGAAATGAGCCTGATGGGAGAACTAACCTATTTTCTTGGTTTACAAGTTAAACAAGTTAGTGATGGAATTTTCATTAGTCAAACTAAATATATTCATGATCTTCTAAAAAGGTTTGACTTAATGGAATGTTCATCTGCAAAAACTCCCATGGCCACTGCCACCAAACTTGAATTGAATAAGACTGAAAGGTCTGTGGACATTACAAGTTATAGAGGCATGGTTGGTTCACTTTTATATTTAACTGCCAGTAGACCAGATATAATGTTTGCCACATGTCTGTGTGCTAGATTTCAAGCTGATCCTAGGGAGTCTCAGTTAATTGCTATCAAGAGGATTTTCAGATATCTCAAGGGTACACCAAATTTAGGTATTTGGTATCCTAGAGAATCTGGCTTTGATCTAATTGGTTATTCAGATGCAGACTATGCAGGTTGCAAAATAGACAGGAAAAGTACAACAGGCTCCTGCCAATTCCTGGGAAACAAGCTTGTATCATGGTTTAGCAAAAAGCAAAATTAAGTCTCTACTTCTACAGCTGAGGCTGAATACATTGCTGCTGGAAGTTGCTGCTCTCAAGTGTTATGGATGAGGAATCAACTCCTTGATTATGGACTTCATGTTGATAGAATTCCTATCTTTTGTGACAACACAAGTGTCATAGCCATAACAGAGAATCCTGTGCAGCACTCAAGGACCAAGCACATTGATATCAAGTACCACTTCATCAGAGAGCATGTCATGAATGGTACAGTGGAACTACATTTTGTTCCAAGTGAACAACAAATTGCAGACATATTTACCAAGCCACTTGATGAATCAACATTCACAAGATTGGTAAGTGAGCTAGGTATGCTTAATTACTCATAAAATTTATGTCCTAATTGCAATTTGAATTTGAAGCCTGAAATGTATTAGTTGCTAGAACAAATTTGACTTCTTAACACAGATTATTCCATCAACGGGTATTTCCTATCCGTTGAAAGTCAAAATTGTTCCATCAACGGATGTTCATTATCCGTTGAAAGACATATACATTTCTGGAATTTTTATCCGTCAACGGATAAAACTGTAGTACTTTTCAACGGATGACAATTTACTTCATCCGTTGAAATGTCACATCAGTCGATTCAGGTGTCTTACAGCCGTTGATTCTATTTTCTTAACCGTTGATACTCATACATACAGCTGTATGTATTTGTTTTAAAGGTAGTTTTTAGAATACTTACAGTTTATTCTTAAACGGCTGAAACTCACTTACATATATTTATTGATTAATCTTTTATTTATGCTTTTTAATTTGAGAAAGTATAAAAGCCCTTCTGATTTTTCATTTTTACTTTACGCTTTCTTGAAACTTCAAAGCTTTTACCATTTACTCTCTGCAAAACCTTCAAGTTATTCTCTGCAATTTCTACTTACAACAATGGCACCAGTAGTAAAAATTATGTCTCAATCTGGGTTCATCTATGAGAAGAACAATTTCATAGCTTTGGTAGCAAAGAATGAAGCCCACTCAGATTATCACAAAATGATGGACTTCATCAAAAACTGTAAACTTAGCTATGCAATGCTGGAAGCCCCAACGATTTACTGTGAAGTAGTTGAGGAGATTTGGACAACTGCTGAGTTCAACTCCATAGATATGACCATCTCTTTCACTCTCAAAGGTAAAAATCACTGTGTTAAAGTGTGATGATTTACTAGCATGTTTTAAATTGCCTGAGAACAATGCCATGACACCACACACTGATAATGATGTATCCAGCATGTTAGATTCCATAGGTTATTCTCTTAACTCTGCTAGTTTAGGGAGTATTAAAAGAAAAGGCCTTAGGAAAGAATGGAGTTTTCTTGGGGATGCCTTTATCAAGGTTTTCTCTGGGAAAATTAGTAATTTTGATGCCATAACTTCATCTCTTGTTAATATGCTCTATATGCTTGTTTCTGATAGGTATTTTAACTTTAGCAATTATGTTATGCTAGAATTGGGTACTAGATTAGGTAACAAAGCTAATAGACCTAATAACATCTATTATGCTAGATTCTTTATGTTATTGGCTAACCATGTTGCTGAAGGTTTGGTCATAACCAATGAGAATAATAAACTCAAGTGCTGGGCACAAGAGAAAAGAGTTCTTGCAGATTTATTGAGAATGGATCTCAACAGCAGTGTACCATTGGTATATTTACCAATCATGGATGCACCTCAGGTAAGTGAGGTAATTGTTTCTACAACTCCTAATTCTTCCAACCCCTCTATTTCTTTATCTTCTAGTGTGCCCATGGAATCTGTGACAATGCCCCAACAGATTCCTACCAAGGTCACCAAAACTAAACTTTCAAAATCAAAGACAAAGAAAACCACCTCTGTTGTTTCTCAAAAGACAATAGTTGTAACACCTACCCTTAACCCTGAGGGGAGTGAACAGGGTGTGAGTGGTGAGGGGAGGGGTGAACATCAAAGAAACCCCCAGGATAAGGAAGGAGAGATAAGTGTTTCCCAAGCTAGCCAAGCCACAGTTTCTCAAAAAGCTGTGGTGGTTGGAAAGGTTACTAGCACATCCCTAGCTGCATTCTCCCAAAAGGATGTAACTATTGAAAATAGTTCCCAACCAGGAACACAGAACAAACGAGGGAGGGACACAGAAGCCAAACACTCACCAACAAAAGCTTTTATTAGAAGAAAGAGGGCTAGAACCCAATCTTCTACACAGGGTGCACACACTGCACAGATACATCCATCTGTATCTATGCCTTCTCAAACTCAGTTTGATGTGGCTCCAACAAATGTGGAGTCACAGCCCCATTCTCTCACAATTAACACACATCAATCAACACACACTTCATCACCATCTCTGGATGTGGATATGTTATTCCCATCAATTCCTGATTCTCCCTCTTTACAACTCAGGGAGGAGCCCCACTCAAAAACAGGTGATCATCATCTTTTAGATGATTTGTTGGATCACCCGCAAATTCTTTCAGATGTAATTGAAGGATCTGTGTCACCAAAACTCAAATCAATCCACACAGATTCAACAGTTATATCACTTTCAATTTCTACTTCTTTTCCTTCTTCAACGGATATCACTCATCCGTTGACAAGTGGTTGTTCTTCAACGGATAAGCTTAACAGCAGTTATCCGTTGATACCATCAGTGTCACCTTCAACGGCTATTCCATATCCGTTGATAGTCTCTACACACACAACTGAAACAATTCCAAGTGTAGAAGACATGATTACTGTACAATCACTTTTAGGACTGAGGGAAGGGAGTGACAATTTGAGTGAGAGGCTGGGTTGCACCCAGGCAAAAGGAGAGATTGAGAGCTCAAATATGCATGCTATTTCTTCCAGCATGGCAAAAGTAAGTGAGAGGAGTACCACCTTAGTAGGTGAAGGTGAGGAAGTGAGGATTGTGAGCCAGGGGGAGCCCCTGATGCAAGAATATAGAGAAAAAGAGAGAAAGGCAGGTACAGCAGATATAAGGGTGAATCCAGCCATTGCTAGTGAGTCAATGATTGTGGATGATGCTGAAAAGGAAAGACAATTTTAGCAACATTACAAAGCTGTAATTGATAACATTTCCTTGGATGCTGACACTTTTACTCATCCTGTGTCAGCCTATCAGTTGTTGGCTGCTCAGGGCAATGAGGAGGCAGAAAAGACACTACATCTAGTACATACAACAGAATCTCTTCAAAGGGATAAAGCTGCTATTAACAAGATGCCTTCTACAGCTAGTGAGTCATCTGAGGAATTTGGAGTAAATTCTGATGATGATGACTCTGTTTCTTTTGATGGAAGCATGAACTTAGGGGGAGATGAAAGCCCTAGTTCTATTCCAAATTTACCTGAATGGGCCTTGACAAAGGAGTTTACACCAGGGCAATTCAATGTCTCCTTAGTCAAACAAATCAGTACTATCCAACAGGCCATTCAGAAAACTTCACATGTTGGTACCAAGGCAATCCTTACAGCTCATCTGAACTCACTGCATCTCATGAAGTTACAGCAAGTAAGACAGAATCTGAGTGTGGATGAACTCAAGAAGGATATTGCTGACTTGAAATCCTATAATTCTGAAAAATTGGATTCAGTCATGCCCTATGGTACAATGAAGGACTTATTGTTGAGATTGAAAAAGGATTCAAATACTGAAAAGAGGCTGGCTAAGTTAGAAGACAGAGTCCAAGTTATTGAAAATTCTGTGGCCAGCATTCTTCACAACCAACAATCTCAAACAATTCTACTTATGCAGCTGGCAAAGGCACAAGGCTTGACCCCTCTCCTTGATGATAATAAAAAGGGGGAGAGAAAAAGGGAAGGGGAAGGAGAGCCATCTACAAAAATCCAGATATCTAAAGTGCTAGTTCCTGCCATCACTACTTCTCCAATTATGCAAATCAAAGGAAAGCCTGATGGAATTGACCTAATCCAGCTAGCAGCAGCTGAAATTCAAGTGAAAGAGCAAAGGAGGAGAATTGATGAAAGGGTGCAACAAGTGTTTGGCTCAACACAAGATAAATCAATATCTGTGAAACATAGCACAAAGGTTGAACCAATCATTATGGAGCACAAGCCAGAAAGGAGGAATAAGGTTGGAGAGACTTCTTTCAAGAATCTAAAACCTATAGTTCTCAAGCCCAACTCTAGATCCAGCAAGGACTCCACAAAGAACCCCCTAAACTTTGCTCAGATGAAAGAAGTGGACTTTCCTCTTCCAAAGCCTGATGAAGACAAAGTTTTGGGTGCTAACATCATAAAGTACAAGGAGACCAAGGACATAGTTGAAAGAATGAAAATGGCCATTATCTTTAGAGAGGGAAAGAGTATCTGTGTGATGCAAGGACATCCCAAATTCCCAAAGGCCAAGAGGGAAGAAACCAAAATGTTGAAGAAAGAAGCTGAAAAACTCAAGGCTGACAAAAGAGCACAAGCAAAGCTTGAACAACAGCTAAAGTCAAGTCAAGTTGAAGGAGAGAAAGGAATTGAAGTCAGGGGTGAAGACAAGATTGCAAACCTAGATGAGGTTTTTGGGAGTATATTTGGTGAGAGTATGGAGGAAAGAGAGGAATGGCATAAGGGAAACAGAAGAAAGGCCAAGGCACATAGAAGGAGTGAAGATAACACTGAAGAAACTAAATCAATATCTAAACCACTACCTTCCATACCTGAACCTTGTGTTGCTGATCCCACTATAAACATCCATGGTGAACTAATCATCCCAAAAGAGGAACCTATTGATTGGGACACCATCAAATTGCCTACTTTTTTAACCACTCTTCCACTACCAAAGAAACAGAAAAGAAAATCCAAATCTACACCTCCCCTAACCTCTAAGAAATTCACTCAAAAATAAAAACCTAAGCCTAAGCCACCCATTTCTAAAGATGATTATGTTCACATCTGTGACATATAAGAAATTTCAGGCATTGAACTCTATCTGGATGAGCTGGAGGATGTAAGGGGAATAGCTGCCTACAGACAGCTACCAGAGAGATTGGTGTTCAGATACAAAGGAGCTGGGGAAAGAACATGGCCTCTCTACAGGATTCTGAATGAAGGCTACTCTACCTTGATCAGAGTCTTTTCAGCCATACAAAAGGATTCTGGCTTTACCAGGACTGCCAAGACTGAAATTCTCAACAAGATTGCCAACATAAGGAAAACTTGGAGGGAGCCCAATGCTTTGCCCAGAACTTTACTCATTCAAGAAAGGGGAATTACAATCCACAAATCACCTCATTGGTTGATGGAATTTAGAGATGATAAAGGAGTCAGAAGATTTTTCAGACTTGAAGACCAACTCAAGATTGCCAGCAATGAAACTCTCAAGGAAATGCAATCTAAGTTGGATATCAGTGATGAAGATGAAGCTGAATTCTACAGACAACTCCAACTCCAAATTGAGGAAAATGACAAAGGGCTAGGAAAGAAAACAAGGGAACAAAGAAGAAAAAGATGATTTGCTCAGACTAGAGGAGCACCCTTGGAAATTCTGTAAATCTTCAATTACCTCCTAGTACATACACTTTTGCAGCACTTTTAAATTTCTACTTAGTTTCAATTCATATATTTGTTAAGTGTTTTGTTATCATCAAGTTAACCCTGAATTTATGTCTACAATTCTTATAGACATAAATAGGGGGAGATTGTTAGGAATATATGTGCATTAGTTTGATGATATGTTTAACAAAACACTTAAGTAGAAGTTTAGTGTTTGTAGCCTCAACGGATAAGACCACTTTGGCTATCCATTGATGGTGCAGCTTTACTTAGAAATAAGTCTAGTGTTGTAGCACATTTCAGTCTCTGTATTTAAGATATAATTCTTAGAAGTTGAGAGAAAATATAAGTCATGTTGACTACTAGAAGATATGCAAATAGGAAGGCCAATTGTAAATATTTCATGCCTTGTAATTTTGTATAAATGAAGTGGTATCAACAGATATCCTAAAGACCTTCAACGGATGAGAAACAAAGCTTCAACGGATGTCTCTAAAGCTTCAACGAATAGAGCTTCAACTGCTAACACATCAATGGATAAAGCCATCAATGGATGAAGGCTTCAACGGATGTTCTGTTAAATAGCAGTTGATAAGTGGTAGTTGTAACAGCAGACAGAGGCACATGGGTTGTCAGAGATAACTGAAATGTGGAAGCCTAATTTCAGGAACATCAGAAAAAGCAGCCGTTCTACTCTAGTACAAAGAGGCAATAGTCAACAAAGTACTTGAGTGATATGGAGAAGAAACAAGTGGAGAACTTATTTTATTATTGTATTTTTATCTTTGTCTTCACTTGTACACTTGGTGAAATATAAACCAAGTAGCAGCTAGTAATTAGATAAGAACTTTTTTCCAATGCTGTTTAGAAAAATCTTGAGAGAAAAATTATCTAGTTTGTACTAGGATGCAGCTGTGATCAACATCTAGAATCACAGATTTTCTGAAATACCATCTCTGGTGGAACAACAATCCACCAGAAAAGTTTTTAAGGTCTGTTGTGTTCTTTACATTAGTGCTTGAATATATATCTGTCTGTATTAGCTTAAAGCAATTCACACACTTGTTTATCTTGAACACACAGCCTTTAAAACTGCTCAAAACTTGAAAAAGTTTTGAGATTTACATTCAACCCCCCTTCTGTAAATCTCATTGTTAGTCCACTAGGAATAATATTTGATCACAACAATGCAAGAGGAGCTCAATGAATTTGAAAGGAACAAAGTCTGGACATTGGTACCAAGACCAAAGAACATATCGGTAGTTGGTACTAATGGGTGTTCAGAAACAAGACTGGAAGTGCATTACTACAAGTAATAAAGCAAGGTTGGTTGTAAAGGGTTATTTACAGCAAGGAGGTATTGATTATCATGAGACTTTTGCTCCAGTTGCAAGACTTGAGGCCGTCAAAAATTTTATGGCCTATGTTGCTCACATGAAATTCAAGGTGCTCCGAATGGATGTGAAAAGTGCATTTCTGAATGATGAACTTGATGAGGAATATGTTGAACAACCTCCAGGGTTCATTGATCCAAAATATCCAAATCATGTCTATAAGTTGGATAAAGCACTCTATGGACTTAAGGAAGCTACAAGATATTGGTATGAAACACTTGCTCAATTCTTATTGGAAAGTGGTTTCGAAAGAGGTACCATTGATAAAAATCTATTTTATAAGTACCATGGTAATGACTTGTTGCTAGTTCAGATAAATGTTGGTGATATCATTTTTGGCTCTACTAATGATAAACTCTGTAAGAGGTTTGCCAAGCTGATGCAGTCTAAATATCAAATGAGTATGATGGGAGAATTAAGTTATTTTCTCGAATTACAAGTCAAGTAGACTGAAGAAGGGATCTTCATCAATCAAGCAAAATATACCAGAAATTTACTTAAAAGATTTGGGATGCCAGACAGTTCAACTGCAACAACTCCCATGGCCACTGCAACCAAGTTAGATTAAAATACTGGTTCATCAGTAGATATGACTAACTATAGAGGTATGATTGGCTATCTTCTATATTTAATTGCTAGTAGACCTGTATCATGTATGTTACATGTCTGTGTGCAAGGTTCCAAGATGATTCAAGGGAACCACGTCTATTAGTTGTAAAAAGAATTTTTAAATATCTCAAAGGCACCATGAATCTTGGATTATAGTATTCCAGAGATTCGAATTTTAAGCTAATTGGATATTTAGATGCTGATTTTGCAGGATACAAAATAGACAGGAAAAACACTTCAGGAAGCTATCGATTTTTTGGTGGTAGATTGGTTTCTTTGTTTAGCAAGAAACAAAAGTCAATTTCCACTTCAATTGCAGAAGCCAAGTACATTGTTGCAAGAAGCCGTTGTGCATAAATGCTTTGGATGAAAAATCAGTTACTGATTTATGGGTTAGATATTCTAAAATTCATATATATTGTGATAATCAAAGTGTTATTGCAATGATAGAAAATCATGTACAACATTCTATGACAAACACATCTGCATAATGTGTCATTTCATAAGGGATCATGTGATTGAAGGTACAGTGGAATTGCACTTTGTGTCTACAGATCAACAATTAACAGATATTTTCACCAAACCATTTTGTGAAGCCACATTTACAAGATCGGTGAATGAGTTGGGAATGATCTCAGGACAATTCTCAAGTACTGATGAAAATTTATTTGAATGTTATTGAAGAAAATCTACTCAAGAAATTCTTTGATGATGCTACTGGATTTACCAAGGTTGAAGACTGGAGATAAAGTCTGATACACTGATAGTAAGATTGTACAAATGTTCTTATTTCTGAATTTAGATAGTTTTGACACCATCAATTAGAAACTTGTACATATTTACATAATGCACAAATTGGGGGAGATTGTTAGATGAAACTGATGATATCAGAATTTAGCTATCAGAGTTTGCCATCATAGTTTGTTAATGGAAGTTATCAAAGTATATGAAAACTATCAGTATTTGACAGATCAGATTTTAATATTAGAATTTGTCTATCAGCATATGTTGCGAATGATTTCTAGGAAGTAATTGATTCTATTTAGAAGAATTTGATTTGTCGAGATATGTTGGTGTAGGACTTTACTTTTTATAGCAATCAATAGTTAGATATGTATTAGGATTCCTTATTAACTTATAACATATCTTCCAGATTGATTGTGTAGCTGTGTAATATATAAGCACAAGATATGTTAACACTATATGTGTAGTCGAACATTGATATATCATATACATAACCTAACAGCTCTAAAAGATATATGTTCATCCTTTGAGAGAGTATTGTAATCAGTTTCTGTTTATTAATATAAAAACAGTTCATTCTGTTGAGTTCTTTAATTCGATTTGATTGTTTAATTGTATTCACCCCCTCTACAGTTGATTTCAGGCCTAGCAGATAATTATAACCAAAATGTAATTTTTTTTATCTATTAAAGTCAAAATCTAAGAAATTTTTACAAGAGACAACAAACAATTTATCATAATAAACAATTATAAATATTTCAACTAATATTTAATTTGTTATAGAAAATAATTAATCACGTTAAGTAAATTTTGCATCTATTGAACTTGATCTAACAGATAAATAATGGTTGGCTATAATAATTAGTAATTATACTAGAATAAAGTCAATGCTCAAATACAACCTAATCGGATTTGTTATTTTAAAGTGTGGAATGTCACATATGTAATTTTGTAATTCTAAATTGAAAGTATATTTTTTACTATAATTGGAGTGTGGAAAACCGATTCCAAAAAACTCTCCCCGAGTTCTTCCTATAATTACTTTAGTTGTCAATAGCTAACTAGTCAATCTCATCTAAGAAAAAAGATGATAAACAATATTTGGAGGGTTTAAAAATCAATTGAGAGATAGATTAAAAATGAGAGTATGTTTAGCAATTAAATGGGCAGCTCATTACATGAAAAATACACAAATGGTATGAAGATGTTTGATACGAATGTCGTGAATGTAATATCCTTGATCATAAACGCACCGATTTCATTAATTTTGATCACTACCGTAAAAAGTCTCGAGGCTTTTTTTAAGATTTTTTTTAAAAATGAAACCTATATTTAAGTTTTTTGGCCCCCGATATGACATTTTCTGAAATATTTTGAAGAAAGTTTTAGAGTATGAAAAGATATTTTCTAAACAATTAGGTTCACAATTATCAAATTATTTATCTAATTTTTTAATAAATTATAAAAATTAGCAATTTGTAAAATTCATAAAAAATTATTTTACCTCGGATTTTGATGAAATTTTATGATTTTATGATTGGGAACACATTTATAATTACCTATAACTTTCGTTCAGGGCTCCTTTTAGTTGAGACCCTTGATATACAAATTATAGTTTATCTATATCCCAAAGATCACCCTTTTTCCTTGACAATCAATTGTGACACGATGCTCACTCAACCAATACACACCCAATATAATGTCAAAGTCATGCATCTCCATCGTAAGCAGGTTAACCTTACAATTTATATAATTGCTCATCGGGGTAGCAATAGACATATGATGATATAATAATGAAGGTGCAACATTAAGATGGCGAATAAACGATAAAAAAACTTTGGTTCAAGATTTTTTCTCATATTATATTTCAAACTATTCTCAAATAATAAAAATATTTAGAACTCATTTTTTAGTTTACAAATTCATTAAGTGTATAGTTCTAAAAAAGTCATGCTAAAATCATGAAATAAATATTGATGATAGAAAGTAAGACACGAAGGATAAATCTCAAATTTCAAGTTTAAAAGATATATATAATTATATTGTTGGATTTTATTTTTTTTATCGTAGGTAACTCGGAGCCGCTACCCTTCGGTGCGCACTGGGTCAACCCTACGGGTTCACGCAATATCCTGCAAACCACGTGAACCAAGGTAAACCGCATTTAAACGGCATGCTCTGACTCAGGAGGCATAATCATAAATTTTTCTCCCGTGGGATTCAAATGTTTAAACAATTTTTCCGAGTGATCGAAAAATTTATTTATCTTTTCCGACAAGCCGGATAAAGTTTAGACTTGACATATATTCAATATAATATTTCTTATGAAATCATGAATATGGGTCTGAAAAATAGTTTATTTTGAATTAAAAATGATTGTGTCCAGATATATAAGAATTTATGAGTTATTCATAATAAAATATATTTTTTGGTCTTTTGAAATAATATTTGGCAAGGCAAATTTGAAATAATTTATTCAATCAATATATTGAATTTATTAGCTGAAAAACAATCATTGTTTATAAAATTAAATTTTCAATAACCTTAATAAAATCTTGAATATTAAATTCATAATAAATTAAAATAATGCTTGATAAATAGTGTTATATGTACCCAATTGATATCAAAATTATTTTTATTGTGCCTTAGTAAGTTAAAATAATTTTAATGATAAAATTAATATGAATGCACAGGCCCACTATTATTAATTGTATTGTAACCAATCAAAGCATGACATGTAACATTTGAGATCCGTATTAATTTGTGGCTTTTAGTATTTTTCCAATTCATAATACTATTATTGATATTTATTATTAGGATTAACAAATACGAAAATTTTGATATCCGTCAGAAATAAATTTAATATTATCTGTATTCGAATTTAAATTCAAAATATTATAAATTCATCGTACGAGTAATACTTGAGTTTTGGTAACTTTCCATAAACTCTTAAGTTTTTATATAGTTTAAAAATGCATGCGTATAGTTTTAAGTTAATATTTTAATATGGATTATATATCTCTAAATTGAGAAAAAAATATAATGAGCAACATGCGAGAGAAATTTAAAATGTGTAAAATATTAGAAAAAGCGGCTCGTATTGAAATGTGTATATAGCATATATGGGTGTGTTTGGTATTGCTGTTGCAGACAGCAACAGCAGTTTTTCGCTGAAAAGCAGTTAAAAAACTGTTTGGTAAAATTTAAAAGCTGCTTTTCGGAAAAGTTCTTTTGGCCTAAAAGTTGCCATTAGAAAAAGCAAGTCCACCATGTTTTTAAAAAAAGCTGCTTTTCAGCTATTGCGGGAAGCAGATGCTGATTTCATCATCAAACCTTACCAAAAACATCATTATTTTTAATTTTTTGCATCAAAATATATCTGTATAAAAAAAATTACCAAACATTCATCTGATTTTTACAACAGCACTTTTTTCAGCATCACTTTTTCTAAGAGCACAACAATTTTTAACAGAAATCTCAAACAGAGCCTATATCATCAACTAGTCAATATTAACATTAAATGTACATTTAACACGTGTGAAACTCAAGATCAGCATTTAATATGTACAAGGTGTTAAGAGTAATTTCTTATAACTGCACATTTGCAAAATTTGCAAATTTGCAAATTTTTACTGCATCACCCTAAAATATGAATAGGTTTGTGTTACACGCGCGTGGCAATTTGCGTTATGAATTTGTTATAAAGTGGCGCGGGTGGGGGTTGAATTGAGTTGAACACTAAAGTTACTATCTTTCTAAGTTTGAAATTGATAGTATTACTTATACTACCCACTTTGCTACTCCAATTCAAAATTTTAATTTCCCGCTTGCGCAATGTCTTTACCAGAAGAAGACGAATGGGAGCTCATCAACGACGATGGCTTCGTCTACAAGCGCAACAAGCGCCCTCGCCTCGATATCACCGCCACCACTTCTGCTCCCCTTCCAGATCCACTTGTTGAGGATAACATTCGAAAGATTCGGAGGCGAAATACTCTGTTAAAACTTAAAGACAAGTACCAAGCTGAGCTTTCTCGTTGGGAACTTTTGTCAAACACCTTGAAGGACTTGAATTTGCAAACACAAAATGTTGAAAAGAGCCTTGAAAAGAATGATGTGGGCCAAGGGGGAGATGAGTTGTCGGTTGAGTTTTCGGGTTTTAGCCGGTGTGCTCTTGTTGATGAGCTTCTTGCTCAGGTAGTTTCAAGATCTCAGCTTTTTGATAAATTTGACCCTCTTTTTGAATTTTAGGAACTTTTGTAGTGTATGAGGTATTTGTGTTTTAATTCTTGGTAATTTCGAGTTTTGGGTTGTTTGTGAAATTGGGTTTTCTTGGATATATATTGAAATTTCGTTTACTTTTGGTTTCTCGATACACTTGGTTAATTGGGTGATTTTGAGTTTAGGTCTTTGTGTGATATTGGTCTTTTTGTGGAGTACATGATATAATCTGATTGTGTAGTTTTATAAGGTATTTTCTGTTTTAATTTTTGATTTACTTGGTTGACTAGGTAATTGAGTTATTGCATTTATAATTATGAACTGATAAATACTATATTTGGGGTTTTTTATGTGTGTGTATATTGCAGGTAGAAGCTCAAGAAGCTATGATTAATAACATTGCTAATTTTTGTGATGCTGCTGAAGCATTATGTAATGCACAGGAAGAGCGGGCAAAGCAGGCCATTTTGGATCTCCCAGTTTGGTCTTCATCGCCCCGTGAGCTCATGAACTCTCTGTGTGATGAATGATCAGGTTAGTTCCTGAAGGAAAGCATAGCAAGTTAATCACATCATTGTCAAGTTTGAAATAGAAAATCTTGCTATATATTTTGTTTATGTACAATGTAGGCGTAGATAGTGACTGCTGGAAATTATGATAGAGTAGTTGTTTTTCTTTAAACTGGAAGTTGTATATTAGTCTCAACTTTAGTACTTTGGAAGAAAAGAAAGTGTACACTTGAGTTGGCGAAATATCTAAATATCTGTCTGGCCAGGGGTTGTGATCTCATTGATGATTCTTTTAACTAGTCTAAAACAGTGTGCAATTATAAATGTTCAGAATCTAGATAAAAGTATATCGAGGTAGTGATGACAGCTTTTTAGATTCGTATAGTCCAATCTTGTAAGTGCTAGAAGGTTGTTTTAATCATGTATTTGAGTAATGTAGCTGTGTTTAAAGTTGAACCCCTTATATAGTTGTTTTGCTATCTTAAATTTGTAATAAATATTTAGCAGGAAAAATTAAAAAGACGTAATCGATAGGATCCTAGTAGACTTGTAAATGTCAGTAACTTGTTGTTTAGATGACGGAAGAGATTTTTGGTTGCTTATTTAAATTACAATATAGTACTGTGTGTTATGGATCCAAACTATGTCTATGGCATGAGAGTACTCGTAAACTCATCTATAAAAAGTAGCTGTTTATGGTCACCGTCCTGTTGGATTGGTACTTATTTACCCATCTTTGACCCACCGTCCTGTTTATGGTTACTCGCATTTTACAATTGGCACACAGATGCCATGAAGGGTTGCAAACTTAATAGGTTTGTTTTAAACAAGAACAAAGACGGGTGATAATAATTAAACAAACTATGATGTACATGAATGGTGATCTTGACTACAACGGGTGGTGGTATTGGTGACTGGTGAATCATTGCTGCTGCTAAGGGCAGTGGGACAGCGGTTCGTACTTTGTTCTTAATAGTGTGAGGGAATTTTTAAACAGAGTTGTGGCATTGTATGAACCAAACCAGGTGAAGAAGTGAATAGAAGGGATGTTTGGTAGCTCTAGTTCATTTCCATTTAGAATCTTGTGAAATGTGTAGTGAGTTATGAACTCCAAACTATTTTTAGTTATACGTATGTAACGCCTTAAAAGTACTTGTAAGCTCATCTATGGAAAATTGGGTAGGTAGCCTTTTATGGTCATTCCCCTGTTAAATTGGTACTTATTTATCAATCATCGGGCATCGGCCCACCTGGGTAAATGTACTAGGTGGTGTCTGTGCAAGGATAGATACCTGATTACTTGTGTTTTACAATAGGCACAAAATTGCTTTTCAGGGTTGCCATAGAATAGGTTTTAAGAAACAGAGCAGAAGAAGTGGTAAAAATAATTTTGAAAAAAGTACTGTGATGTCCAAGAATGGCTATCCTGACTACAAGAGGGTGGTGATGGTAGTGGTACTGGTGACGATCGTTACTGTTGGGCGGTGGGGAGAAAGTTTCATACATTTTTGCTGATAGTGTAAGGGAATGTTTAAATTTTAAATTGTCCTTTACGCCTGAATTTTTCTTGTTTAGGATTTCCTAGTTTATTTTATGCTTACAACTAATTCGCTGGGATGTCATGGCTCAAGCTACCTTTTTACGGTTAAACCTCTTTAAAGTAATAGGGTCGGTACCAAGAAAAATTATTACTTTAGCGAGTTTATTACTTTACCGGGAGTAAAAATACACTGTGTCCATTATGTTGGGACCGGGGAAAAATACTATTTTAGCGAGGTTATTATTTTATCCATTATTATTTCATCGAGGTTTAACTGTATTACTTGTTACTTCCACCAACTCCAGTAGGGGGATATTAGCTAGTGTGCTATGATGTGGATTTAATTCCTAATCACAGCATGATTTGGAGCAATGTAATATTCATATACAGGGAACACAAGACATAAAAGTTATCAATTCTTTAGCAAAAAAAGAAGTTACTGATTCCACTCTATCTTCCCTAGAAATATGTGTTTTGTTTAGAATGTTCAGTTACTCTACTCTAGTCATTGCTATTAATGTTATTCTCGTAACCTAGTCCTAGTGAGTCTGATCCGGTGGGGACAAAAGGTAGTATGTATGGTTTTGCATATCTTGGCACTATGCCTATAATGAGATACTAGAAATACGATGAACTTGGTTGAATGTGGTGTAACAAGATATACAGCACAATTGGGTGAGCATCATAGTGTGATGCTATGCGAAGGTCTAAGTTTGTCTTGAACACTTGCATTATGGGCATACATGAGATGAAGGGGAGTGACCAATATTTATGGTTGTATATACACCTTGCCCCAACTCATTAAGAATGTATGGTTGCTAAAAGGTCTACCCCTGTAATGTGTACACAACACCGCCATATACCCGTGCCCTCGTGTTCTGTAGCGAAGCAACACTTGCAAGTTGTTTATGGCTATCAGTTTTTCATTCACGATACTTATCTTAATTCTGATAAGTGTTATCTGTCTAAAGTTAAATTCCGTAATTTCCCAGTCAGCAGTAAGCTCTAAAACGACTATTTAAACTCTAATGTAGGGAAGAACATTTGCAACTCTGTGAAAATCATACGTAACTGTTACTTTCAAGGAGATGAACAGAAGACATCACTTTAAAACAGAACAGTGAATAACCCAATTAACAACCATACTATCAGCAAAACTAAGGTTGAACATACATTGTAAACTTCACACAACTCCACGGAGGGAAAAGCCACAAGTCATGAGTACAAATACTAAACCAAGACATGCCCTTGTCCTAGTCGCAATCTTCATAAGATTCAGTGAAAACCATTAAAAGAGTAAAAAAAAAACTGCTATCGAGATGCTCGATAGCATTATTGGACCCTGCTTATATTGGAAAACCATTAAAAGAGGGGGGGGGGGGGGGGGAGGAATCTGCTATCATGATGCTCGTGTGTTGAAGCGAAATGCAATGATACTCTTGTAAATGAAACAAAGGCCGCACATTCATATTACTGAATTAAAAACGGAAGGGGATGAATAACCATTGTCCCAACTCAGGCATGGCACATCACAGACACTTCACTTGAGTGGAACAACTAAGGAAACATTATCCTCTAGAAGCTCCTTCCGTTTAAGATACTGGTGCAAAAGTGTAAGCCTGGCTGTCTCAAATGCAAAGAACCCTAAAGCCGAAAAGCAAGCACTGTGAACTATCCTAGGCGCCATGCCATGACTGAATCCAAACCAACCTTCTTCCACCAGTATCTGTTTTAAAGTTGCTGCAACTCCAGCAGCAGCAGCATCCGTTCCAACCTCAGTCATCAATCTAGTCTTAACAACATCTAACGGTGTCGTCAAGGTGGCAGCTATAGCACCAGCTAATGCTCCACATATTACACTCTCAAAGGGATTCATATCTGTCTGCTTTGTTCTACTCAAGACCGCAGTCTTTAAGTATTCGAATGATGAATAACTTAGTACACCGGCAGGCAAATTTCTGAGTAACGTAGCAGAATAACCAGCATACAAGCCCAAAACCCCATCTTTCTCAACAATTTTCAACAGCACCTCCCAAGATCCTCCCTTAGCCCCGGTTTGCATTCGTTGTGTAATTAATTCTTTAGGCACCATAATAGCTGATGAGATGATATTCCCAAATGCTCCGGCAGTTGGAGGAATAAGCAAAGATGGATACTCAAGTTTCGATAAAATAGATTTTCCAAATTCACAACTACCAAAATACATAGCAGAAGAAACTGTAGAACCGACAATCACTGCAGAAATTCCGCTATAAAACCCCAAAAATCCATTACTTTGGAAGGTCTTAACAATTGCATCAAATGGACCGCTGTACATTTCTTTAGCCCCTTTAGTTTGTAATTTAGTTTTAATAGTATCAAGTGGATGAAGACAAACATGAGTGAATGCACCAGCTAATCCTCCTCCTCCAGCACCTATTACAGCTTTCTCAAAAACAGAGAGGTTCTTGAACAAAGAATCGACAATTGTAGCATCCTTATGACCCAGTTTGAAGCAGGTCAGATGTTGAGGTTTTTCAAGCTTTGTGTTTTCAGCCTCGAAAGAAATGGAAGTCGAGGAGAATCCGGGGCGAGGTTTGAAAATTCTGGTGGAGTTTGGACAAGGTTGGTTAAAAAATGTCAAGTTTAGGTGGGAAAAAAGGGAGTTGAATTGTTGAAAGTTATGATCACTGGAAGTGGGATAGAGTGGGTTGAGGGATTTGGAGATAGGGGTCTTCATTGGAATTTGTGCGAGGCTTATGATTCAGAGACTGTGTTCTTCTTCTTCTTTTTGTAAGCATAGAGCATGTTGCAGAATGCAGAAAACAGGAGGTGAGGGCATGAGACATGCTATAGTATCATGCAACAATTATTTAAAGGAGAACTGACACTTGTTTGTACATTAATAACTGATAATAATCATAAAACCAAAAATGTAGTTTTTTTTTATCACTTAAAGTCAAGATCGAAGAACGAACTGTATATTTAAAGATACAACAAACAATTTTTATTATAATAAATAATTATGACCATTTCAACCAATATTGAATTTGCATTAACAGAAAAAATAATGATGTTTGGCATGCAGTGAATACTATAGGTATGGTAATTAGTAGTAATTGTAGTTTGGACAAATGTTATTCCTCACCAAACATGGGGAGCATGGTAATGATCTAATAAACTCCATCCCTGATCTCAGGTCCTCCAAACACACGGAACAAGTGATTGTTTCATTCTTCACCTTCTCCTCCATTATATTTGATATATTAGGATATCAAAAACAGTTGGAATCCGGTAAGAATCATTACTACGGTAGCCTACTACTTGAAGAAAATCCCCGGGAACTACCTCCGGCTTTAACACCGCAACTTTCTGAGACCATAAGTTTTTTGTTTATAGCGCCCTCACGGAGTGGTTTCAAAAACCATCCAATGTCTAACATCCTAACAACTAACTGCTGGAGCTGTTGTGTCTATACATTGAACGCCTCCTCTCTTTTTTTCCTAATTGAGATGCCTCCTTTTGTAGTGTATAAATAGCATTCATAAGGTCCCAACATATATTAGGATTCGCAATGTTAAACGACGTTAAGAAATAGAGAGAGTAATTCTATTTGATAAAATCTTTGTTTAAAAAATACATGGTTCTTCTTACGAGAGAGAAGTATTAGGATCCAAATAAATTTTCAAATTGGAAAAATATATGTGGGTCGGCATAAAGTAAAAGCTCATACTGATAATAAAATATTACAGTAAAAAATCATGACCTTATATACTTTATGGAATATTCTCGAGTTTTGAGAATAAGATTTATTAAGATGATACTGAAACTATTGTATTGTGAATTTTAAAAGTGCAATAATGAACATTGAGGCGGTCTTTCTAAATAAATATTTCCTGAGGGTTGCTCTAGATAAAGTAAGAGTAGAAAGTCTGTATTTATGGTGAACATGTTGAGTGAAACAACATACACGTGAAATATTGGCATATTAAATTTGATATTGCTATGATAAGCAATGGCTTCAAATAAACGGCATGGTTGCCATTTTGAGGATGCTTAAATTTAGTTACCATTTGAATAAGGATTTCCAGTTTAAGGACTCTTATACTCGATAATGATGCAAACTGAAATTACTGATTTTTTGGACGCTAAAAGCTAGTAACATCAATAACAAGTGGAAACCTTCAGTAATAACTGATAAAGTTATTTCATAAATGTGAAATATGTCAATATGAGATGTTTCAAAATCAGAGAATTGACAAGTGTGCATATGTTATTTACACATGATGTGCAAGTCATAATCGATTGCATGTGAGTCATCTGATCATTGCGAGAAGTAATGACAAGAGGATCATCTCTGAAAATCTTGATAAGATTGAAAGGTTTTGATTTGAAGATTACAGTCTTCCTGACTTTAAAAGTCTTAGATGATACATGTCACATGTTGGTGATGTGAATCTTGAAGAGATCAACGAAGCTAAAGTTGTCATAGCTAGAATGAATTTGTATTTATCCAAGCGTAGATGGACAAGGATCTCTTAAGAAGGATTGCAAGTCTGTTATATTTTTTAAAATTTTACAAAATCAGACATAGGCTACACAGTTGGTAAACTGAGTAGATGCATGAGTACAATGAAAATTGGTCACTTGGAAGTAATTGCAATGGGATTTAAGATGTATGATATGTGCTCGTGAGCTTGGACTGCAATACGAAAGATATCTAATTGTACTAAATGAATATAGTATGTAAATTATATATTTGACTTTAAGAACTTAAAAGTCATTAGAGAATACATTTCACACTTAGCGATCGTGTCATCGAAATCCTAAACTTAGCTCGATTCATGATGGAATACGAGTCTGGTGCATAAAATAAATGCAGTTAAAAGGCTGAATAGCCACTTTGTAAGGATATTCCTAAATGATAAGGAAAATGTGTCTTCAATATGCATATATTGTGTAATCAATCTGTAAATTGGGAGATCACATTTTTGTGTATGCAATGGTATGTCTCACATCTACGATGAGGACATAATACCATTAAACAACTATTCTCAACAAGAATTATCATGATTGATCATGTAAAGTCAAATGATAATGTATGGATCCACTAACCAGATGGTTAAACTGAGCGAATCTGCTCAAGCCAAGGGAATCTAGTTAGACCGAGAGATAGTTGTAAAATCATCGAGAGGAATGGGTCTTGTCTATTTCTTAGCGGCGTCATGGTGGACACCCAACCTTACTGACTGGTGATCCCAGGAACTTGGTTCAATAGGACAACTAAATCATGATGGCCAAATCACTGTGGGGTAACCCCTGGCCTATTTCTATTAGGTGTGGCAATTTCGGGTTTTGGGTCGGGTTCGTGTCGGGTTGGATGTACCTGATTTTTTTTAGTCTGACTCGAACCCGACCCGAAACAGGTTCAAAAATTGTAACACGAACCCGGCCTGGTAGGTACCCGATTAACCCAAAATTGACCTGTTTGACCCGAAATAACCCAAAATTTAGAAAAAAATAATAAAATTAAAATTAAAAAAAAAATTACATCATTACAAAACTAAAATGTTATGCCAAATTAATATAAAAAATAAAAATATAATAAAACACAATATTACAAATGATTTATAAAATATAACCTACCATTTATATACATATATAATATATATATTAATTATTTAAATAAACAGGTCGGGTTCGGGTATTTCGGGTCAACCCGAAAATGACCCGATTTTTTCGGGTAAATTTTTACCCAACACGAACCCGACCTGAAAGTCAAAATCCTCAACCCTAATTCGTACTTTTGCGGGTTGGGTTCGTGTTGGATTTCGGGTCGTGTCTGATTTTGCCACCCCTAATTTCTATGATGATGAAACAGTGAGATCCGTAAGGTACGAGGTTAAACTTTATGCTTTTAATGATCTTTGACGAATACATGGATTTCAAGTTTGAATACATAGAATTCGGTTGAGTAAACACATGTTACTCTATAAGATAAAGATCACCTATGTGAGAAAGAATTGGGGCCGCTTCAAATGAGAATTGCGAGGCACAATTCTTTAGAAACTCTTGCAGAACCAGGATGATGTTCCAGGGCCAAAATGGACATATTCATAAGAACTGGATGAGTCATGAAAGATATAGTGATAAGTATATCATATTGTCGAATAGTTCAAGGACATCGCGTCATACTGTCTACCAGTAAAGTCGATATACTTATTCGAGCGAAGGTTCAAGGAGCATTTTCTACCTATTATATGCTATATTAGACCGCAGGAACTATCATCAAGTCAAGCTCCGCGTATGTTTGTCTATGTGGTGCGTGCTACTGGACCATCAATCTCATTTGTGAAGGATTGTTGGACAAATTTAGTATTTTAGACTAAGTTATGAATCATTTTGAGACTCTATATGAGTGATACATATTATGTATTAGTGGTGTGTATTTATTGGAACGTATTCTCCTCTTCGAGTGGATTTCAACACATATTTACATGCTCAAAATGAGTAAAAGGTGAATGAGAACTGATGTTCCAAAGTGTGACCTTTTAATTTGAAAAGTGGGTTTTGTACCACATCGAGAGAGTAGCACAAACATATTCCTTAGTTTTTTCTTATAAATGTTGGAAATAATAATTCAAAATTATTTGAATTGTTTTTTGGATTGATTTTGATTAGGTTGTTAGAAATAGAGTTTAAATATTTATTAGATAATGTAGTTTTTGAATTATAGATAAGGTTAGGGTTACCTATTTATTAGGTGTATTGGTTAAATGTACACCTATATAAAGAGGTGAATTATAATGTATTTTTATATAGTAGTATGGCTTCAGATAATAAAATAGTTCTGTTTTAGTTTACTCTTTTAGAATACTTTTATTAGTTATCATTTATTTATAAAAATCCAACATGGTATCCGAGCTATGTTCGATTGAGTAACTGGGCGTCAAAAAATTGCTGCGAACAAATGAAGAAATGGAAGACAACAGATGGTAGTATTGCTAGAGATTCATGAAGAATGAGATGTGTGTCTCAGGGCTTCAAAAAAAAATATTTTTTTTTGAGTTATTGGTGATTATGTGCACCATAAAGAAACTGTGGAGAGAAGGGCTCCCGAATGAAACTGTGGAGAGAAGGGCTCCCGAATGAAACTGTGGAGAGAAGGGCTCCCGAATGAAATTGTGGAGAGAAGTGCTCTGCAACAATAGTAGAGGTGATGGGAAGTACATCACTGGTCAAGTAATTTTAAAATTCTGAATTAAGAGGGAGTGTTGGAAATAATAATTCAAAATTATTTGAATTGTTTTTTGGATTGATTTTGATTAGGTTGTTAGAAATAGAGTTTAAATATTTATTAGATAATGTAGTTTTTGAATTATAGATAAGGTTAGGGTTACCTATTTATTAGGTGTATTGGTTAAATGTACACCTATATAAAGAGGTGAATTATAATGTATTTTTATATAGTAGTATGGCTTCAGATAATAAAATAGTTCTGTTTTAGTTTACTCTTTTAGAATATCTTTTATCAGTTATCATTTATTTATAAAAATCCAACAATAAATACCATATACCACATCGAAAAGAAATACAAGTACTTTCAAGCCTCTCTTTATATATAGAGGCTTAGGGTACCAGTTTTATTAAGTCGAGAAAATAAGAGTCGTCTCTTTGATTCTCGGTCTTTTCGGTCTTAAATTTTCCAAATATTCCGGTGATATTTCTCGGGCTCAATTCAAGTTCGCTGAGAGTATATTCAATTTATCGATTATACTAGTTGTTAGGTCACACACACTGTAGAGGGGGTGAATACAGTGTAAAGTACAATCAAATCGAACTTTAATATCTCAAGTAACAGAAAGATTAACTTTATTGAAATAATAAATTCTGTTACAGTATAGAACTTTTACCTCTCAGTGATGAACAAATATCACGAGAGCTGCTAGAGTTACTACGAATAATCTTCTCGAATATGATAACACTTATAGTGTAAACCCTATGTCTGTGTTTATATACTACACAGTTACAAGATAATCGCTAATTGATATATAATATAATTCTGCTTCCTAAAATATATCAATCAGATATCTTTTCTTCCAAGTATTCTATTCTTTATAGAACTCCTTCTTCATGCATATCTCTTCTTATGTTTGTCTCGATCTTCTTTCCTTTAATCAGCTACTGTCCTTATCTGAACGTCCTTCAGCACTTAAGTTCTGATATCCATCTTCTGATGATTATCTCCTGATAATATAAGTACTGATATTCTTAAGTCCTGACTTCCAGTAAGTACTGATTTATCCTATTTAAGTAAGATCTGAAAACTAAACATAAATCATATTAGCCATGACATTATCAAATATATCCAACAATCTCCCCCAACTTGTAAATTAGCATAATATACAAGTTTAACAGATATTTGATGATGTCAAAAACATTAAGTACAAATGCATGAGAATTAGACTAGATAACTACAACTTACAGTCCTTAAAGCTTTACCAATATTTAACTTTTGATAACAGCTTCGGTCTGTACAAATATCAGAATTTAATCAGTTGTAGATCTTGACTTGGCTTCATCTTCTGATCTCTCTGATGTCAGGAGTTGTTCTGAGATAGTTCTTCAACAAACATCTCTCAGCATATCTAAGTTCATCAATCATTCTCCTTTTATCATCTTTAAGCTCTGCATTATCTTCACCAATTTGAAAGATTGCAGCCCTGAGATCATTAATCTTTGCTTTTCTTATATCCTGATCTAGTCTGATCAAATAAGCTTTATCAGACTCAAGATTGAATTCCACAGCCCTGTAACCCAGAAAGGTAGTTATAATTTGAGCAGTGTTGGGCTTCATTTCAACTATATCACCCTTGTGATCTCTGTACTTTGGAACATATGTGCTGTCAGACTTAACAGAATAAAGTCTTTTCTGTCTCTGAATCTGATCCTTCAAATAGTTTGCAGCACTTCCTGTCAATCTGTCATCCACTTGAAGTAAGAATAGTACATGCTCCAATTCTTCAAAATACTTCAATGGAATGGCATTTTGCCTTATATGATAAACCCTACCATCTGTCATGAAGTACAACAAGATGTGTTCTTTCAAGTAGGTATGGTAAAACATTTGTACAGATTCCAGTTGATTCAATCTCTCAGGAGTTGCTCCAATACCTGGTTCACTTAAGAAAGTTGGATCATTGGTAGTGTTCTGTATTCTTCTTTCATCAGCACTTCCCAGTCCAGTTTTATCTCTTGCTTCCTTTCCAGTAACTACTCTTGCTTCAAAACCACTTGTAGCAGTCTTCAAAGGTTGAGTTTGTTTTACTTTAGTGAATCCTGGTAGGAGTGTCTTTGATCTATCTTCTGATATCAAGTTAACTTGAGCTATGTCAGAGGTTACTTGCTTCTTTGGAATATCAGAACTTACTGTCTCTTGACTCTGAACAACTTAAGCCATGTCAGAGGTTGTTTTAAGAACTTTTCTTGAAGTCAGAGCAAGATCATCCTTTTCATCAGTGATTTCTTCATTCTCAGGAGGCACATAAATCTTGATAGGTTCACCAACCTTTTCTTTACCCTTAGATCTTAGATCTATCTACGGTTGTGATTTAGTCAATGTTGCTTCAGTATTTGTCCTTTCTTTTATCACAATGCCTTTGAGTTTTGGAAGTGTCTTTTTACCAGAAGCTTCAGATTTAGATGTGACTTTCTCTGATTTAAGTCTGGCTTCTTCTTCCATTAAACTCTCCAAGTCCATTCCTGGATTTTCCTGAAGAAATAACTGTCTTGACATTTCTTCATCAAGATCTAAAAGTTCATCAGAACTTATCCTTTTACCAGTAGCAGAACTAATTCTTTTCCCAGTATCAGAACTTGTCCTGTAACTTGTGATTTCAGCTTTTCTTGATGAGAAACCTCTACCTTGACTATGTCCTCTACCCATTCCAGAGTTTCCTTGGTCATCCTTTTCATCATCCTTCCCTTTCAGTGTCTTATCAGTTTTGCATTTGGATTTGGACTTAATTACTTTCTCCCCCTTTTGGCATCAGCAGGTAATAGAAGAGAGACAAGCAATTCCACTGAGGCTTGGATTTCATTAAGTTGTGATTGCTGAGAAGCTTGATTTTTCAGAATATCATCAATCTGAGCTTGTTGAGTATCTTGAGTCTTCTCAATATAAGCAATCCTGTCAAAGGTAGGTTGGAAGAATTTTTTCTTTTCAATCTTGTGAACTTGATCTTGTTTGATAAATTCTTCTTGAATCTTGTGAAGCTCTGCATGAGTATTGGAATGAAGACCTTGTAGATGTTTAGTACTCAATGCAGTGACTCTAAGCTGGGTTTTGAAATCATCAGAATTTAACATGTCATCAGCTTTTGTCAAGTGCTCAGCAAGATGCTTTGCAGTTGGAACATAGGAAACTGAGTTCCATTCCTTAGTCCACTCCTGTCCTGCAGGAGTTTCACTCCAAGGCACTGGTGCTTCTCTTGTAACAAACTTCCTAACAATTTCAGTTTTAAGAACAGTTTGTTGAGGGGCATGTCCTGAAGGACCTGCTTCATCAGCATCTGCAGTTGGAGCAGCATCACCAGTATCTCCAGCATTTGCAGCATCAGAACTTACAGAATCAGAATCTTCTGATAGAACAACAGTGTGAGTAGCAATGGAGGCTTCAACATCCTCTAATTGCTGATCTGGTTCTAAGTTCTGATCAACAGCCATATCCTGATGCTCACCTATATTCTGATCATCAGCATCTAGATGCAGAGAAGGTGTAGTAGATAACTCTGGAGTTTGAACAGCATCAGTAACAGGTGTTGTTGATGGATTAGTTGTTGTTGAAGCTTCTAAGAGAATTACTTCAGACACAATCAAGGTCTCAATATCAATATCAGCACTTGTGCCTGGATCAACAGGAGATACAGATTTTTGAACAGGAGACACAGATGGTGTATTGGCCTTTTCAGTAACAGCTTCCTGAGTTGGAGTTAATGGAGAAGTAGGGACTGGAGCAAATTCCTTTTCTTGTGAGATCAGAGATTCCTGATGCCCTTCCTTAGCTGCTGCTTCTTCATCATCTAAAACTGGCCTTTTTACCCTCTGTTTCTTGTATCTCTTTGTAGATATGGATTTCTTGGGAGTCTCAGGAACAATCATTCTTCTAAGCCTCTTGAGAAGCCTAGAGCCCCCAATTGCAGAATCCTTCTGAGAAGTCACTTTCTCAGCTTCTTCAACAACAGGTTCTGAAGAAGGAACCTGTTCCTCAGTATCAGATTCATCTCTCAAAGCAATCTTCCTTCTCTTTTGAGGTGTTTGAGGAACAGTCTTTGTCCTCTTTGGCTTGGAAGATGAAGGCTTCACAGTAGGTGCTGAGGATGAGGGTTGAACTGTCTCTGAAGTGGAGAGATAGGATTTGATATATTGCCTGAGGGTTGGTTGAGTAGAATGAGTGGTATGTTCTGATGGTTGTTGTGATGTTTGGGAGGTGGTGATTGGTTGGACATCAGGATAAACAGATCTATAGGAATCAGGATCAGCATTTAATAAGATCTGTTTTACAGACTGAGGAATCTGTAAAGGTCTAACCACTGGTTTCTTAGTGTCAGTATTTACCAGGTCATTAAGGTATCGTTTTGCAACCTTAAAAGGTGGAGTTAAGGAACTGACTAAGTGAGATTCATCAGTACAAAAAGTATATATAAGTTGACAGAATCTAGCAAAGTAGACAACATTCCTATCCTCTGTCATCCTATCCCCAATAAAACCTATTATAGTCGTTGCAAAATCAATGAGTTTGGTTTATAATGGCATACCCGATGTGCTGACTCAAGATGGGGATGACATCAAAATTCGAACACTTGTTCCCAAAAGCTTTAGTGATGCAGTCGAAGAAGAAGCTCCATTCCTTTCGGATATGAGCCCGTTTCAACTGCCCAAGCTTTGCCAAACTCTGTTCATACCCCAAATTGGCCATTAACTCCTGAAGAGCTGATTACTCTGGAATTGAAAAAGTACATCCTTCTGGGAGATGTAGAGCCTTGCGTATTGTACCAGGAGTGACGGCATATGAAGAATCACCCACTTCGAAAACAATACTAGGAGTACCATTTGGACCACCATTATCAAAGTTTCCAGTCCTCCAAAGTGTCAGAACTTGTTGGCTTGAGAAGACGGAAGGTTGGGTTAATGCATACCCGATTTCACTGTGTGCAAGAAGGTCTTACACAAAATGCAATTCAGACGGAGCTTCAGCATTATCAAGAATTGCAGCATAGTTGTTTGGAACAAATTTAGCTCCATCAATGATCAAATCCTTAGGTGCCATAAAAATAATCGAGATGTAAAAGTGCCTGTTAGGTGTTTGATAATATGTCTATATGAAAAACCAACGTTAGAAGAGAAGAGAGTAAAAGCAAATAGAGAGAAAAAGTATGAAAGGAAATAAAAGATTAAAGAATCCTCTCTCTATCTTACTTGTACTTTTTTTTTTTAAAAATGTAATCGTTGGACACCTGTCAGACATGCAGTAAAAATGAATAGTTAATGGGCACAAGAAAATAGTATTCATTACTTACCCACTTGCAGTTTTTCAAGGAGAAACCGTTCCACTTACCCAGTTATGCCATTAATCAAGGTGAAACAGTTTTAATTCAAAATTGAAACCGTTCCCACTTATTTAATTATTTTTTTTTCACTGCAACATCAATATTCTGGAAAAAAAAATCGAGTGAAAATGACCATAATAAATCAGATGAGCAAGTACTGATAAAATAAAATCAGAACTTAAGTTAAAACAGAATTTATATGGTCATCAGAATATGAATATGTATCAGGATTTATCAATACATTACAAAATATCTCAGAGACAAGATCTTGAAACAAAAACAAATTTCATTAATATATCAAGAGAATACATTCATGAAATTTAAATTACATCAGAACTTGTACAAGATTTCCCTAAGCTGCTAAACCTAACGTCAACAGCCTTAGTCCTAGCTCAAGAAGCAGGGCAAGGCTGATGATGAAGAAAAACTAGGAGAAGAAAAGAAATCATTTCTTCTTCCTACTCTCGACAAACAGAATAGCGAGTCGTATGATTCGCTCTTGCTGGCGGAGAGCTTCCAGCCTTTCCTCCTCCAATCGCTCCAGACGGCGATGGTAGTCCATGTAGAAGAACAGGAGGTGGGTGAGTACCTCCTGGGGAACGGAGTCCCATATCTCATCACGAATGGCAGTGACGTGCTATTCCTGCTGCCAATCGGCACAGCTCAGCTCCATATTGAATGTTTCGTAGTTCAAAAACATATTGTATCTGACCATGGTGTTTTTGATATAAGTATTATGAAGGTGAGTTTGTGATAAAAGATTTGATGGGAAGGCTGATGTGAAGTGGTTGCTTATATAGGCAAGAGAATGCCAGGAGACGTAAAGAAATTTAATGCTGATAAGTGGAATTAATTCTACCTCGTCTCCCCAGACTTGGAAAAAGAAAAACATTCATTGGAAAGAGAAAACATGGTTTGATGCGCACAAGAAGCAAGTAAAAGTTGACTGTTCATGTACGAGTACCACTATCCCTAACTATAGTGAATGTTAGTCTTCCACTTCAACATATTCAGGTTTGAACCGAGACTGTTTCCAAATTTTATCCACAAATAAGTCAAGTAAAGAATCATACGTTAATATCAGAACCTAGACTTATATCAGAACTTAACAGTCATCAGAACATAACTTCTTAACTCGAAAAGGAATGCCTATTTTAGTAAGTCCTCACACAAATTCTGATTTATATTCTTCAGAACTTAATCATCAGAACATGCAATCAGAACTTGTCCTCAGAATTTGTGCAATGTGACACATGAACTGTTCATCTAAAACAACATAGATCACCACAGTAATTTTCATCATTCATATGGAGTGTTTAGTGTGTGCATTAAGCTAAATATCAGATAAAGAGTAGAGTCCGATTCACTTCAGTACATCTTAGAAATAAGGCATAACTAAAACTTTACTAAAAACCTGTCATTATTCTGAAACCTACTATTGAATGAGTTCATGCTTGAGTCCACCTGAACTATTTTGTGCTAATTTTGTGCATCTTTTTAAATTCCATTGTACAGTGGCTTCTCAGTGTAAGTGAGTCACGACTGCTTATCAGAATTTATGCTATTATCAGAGTATTTCTCCAGTAATTTTTGGACCCTTCTTTAACACTTCCAGATATTTGGGATTAGCAACTTGTAAAAACAATAGCATCTTCTTCTTCCACATGATATAATTTTCTTTATTGAATAGTGGAATTTTAACGGTTCCAACTTTTTGTGTAGTCATTATGAATTTTTGAGTGAATAAAAAATTCAAGGAGTGAAAGAAACACAAAAGTCTAGGATCTTGATTTGTACGTTAATCAAAAGGCTCTGATACCAATTGTTAGGTCCCAATTTGTTTGTAGAAGGGGGGTTGAATGCAAACAATACCGTTTAATCGAATAAAATGCGGAATAAAAAGGTGAAACAAAATTCAAGTTAAATAAAACTTTTATTAAACTTGAAAGGTGTTACAACAACGGTATCTGTTATAAGGGATTAATCTCAAATCAATTATTACAAATCTAGAATAAATTCGACATGAACTTTTTCTATTTTTGCAATGAAAAGATCAAATGCTAAATGCGATTTGAGATTAAGTTCTAGGGATTTTAATCCGCTAGATTATTACACAAGAACAAGATAAATAATTCTAGTGGTTTGGATTTAACTTTACAATCTAGAATTTTGATCTTGAATAAAGCAGATGAAAAATGAAATATTGCTGCTTGTTTTTCTTTTCTGCTTGTTCTTGACTTGTGTGTTCTGTATGAATAATTGCATGAATGTCTTCTGTTGTTTGTTGTTTAAGTAAACAAAACAATCCAGTTGAATCAGCAAGACTTTCGGCAAGACAATCAAATGAACTGGCATGACAATCCATTTGAACTGGTAGGACTTTCGGTGAGACTATCCTTTTGAACTAGCAAGACAATCCCAATAGCTAGCAAGACAATCAGAATGAACTAGCAAGACTTTCGGTATGACTATCAATTGTCATACCGATTGTCATAGCAGTTCAAATCATATTGTCTTACTGAATTATTAATAGATTTTAATCTAATAACAATTATCCTTAATATTAATTCTGAATTAATTAATCAATTAATTCAATTAATCAATAAATTAATCTTTGCAGATATAATTTATTTTCTTAATTAAATTATTTGACTTAATTAATTAATAGAGAATTAATACTAATCTTGAGCAGCAACCATTCTTCTGAAAATCTTCTGAAAATTACTGTCAATTATGAATCAATTCCACCACTTCAATGTTGACACTCGATGTACTATCTGGTTCATGAGTGACTAACTTCCGTGATGTTTCTTCAAGCCTTGACCTTGATACTCTTGATTTTCTTCAGACTAAATCCTTGTAATTAATTGATACCCTCACGAGATCTCTGTCACTTGATTAAATCCACAATCTTGATTGATATCACTGAGGCTTGATCAATTTCTTGAGCTTCTTCCAGTGAATTAAGTCTTCAAGTCTGTAGATGAATAATGTTTCTTAACCCTTTGACAGATGTTACTCTGTGAGATCTCTCTGACGATAGATCCACTATTTACTTATTACATTCTTATTTGAGTTGAGTTAAATTCTCGAATAAACAAATAGGCTAAGACATATGCCTTTCAATCCCCCCCTATTTGCTTGTTAGACAATAACAACAAATACCTAGAGGATAACTCAACTAACAAATAAGAAAAAGATATAAACAGTAATGCAAAGTAAATAGCAGAAAAGTTCTGGATTATATTTAACATTTTCCAGATTCCAAAAGAAATTTACAAGTGAATACAAGATAGATGTTCCTCTAGCCTGAACATATAACTACATTAGTCTATCTTGATTCATAAAGCTCTAATCATATTATATTGAGTTTTGAGCTAATTGACTTCAGTTGTCTTCTCTTCTGACTTTACCTTCTTCTAAATCTTGAAGCAACTCCTTGTCAAAGACACGATCCTTTTCTGAAGTGAAGCTTGCTGGTCTGACTGGTTGAACTCCAACTGACTTCAGCTTATTCTTGAACTGATTGTACCTTTTAATATTCTTTTCACAATAAGCTAGAATCAAATCAGCAGCTTGAGTCTTCAACATGGATGAGTATCCAGCAGTTCTTAAATGATGTTCCATCCAGACCAGATGCCTAGCTGAGTAGTCTTTAAGAGATTGTGCATCTAGCTGACAGATTTGAAGACAATCAGACTTAAAGAATCTCACCTGATGAGGATTGTTGACCACTTGAGGACTAGCCCTGCTGGCAAACTCTTTAAGTCTTTCTCGAAGAACTTCATTCAATTCTGAGCTTTTTTTTACTTTGTTGAGAAGAACCCAAATCTCTGACAAAGAACGATTCTCAAACAGATGAAGTGACACCTTGAAAGATCCTTCACTCTGACAATATACAAAAATGCTCATCTCATTTAGGGATCTATCAAAAGCAGCTGTGATCCTTGAGACTTCAGTCTTGATAGCATTCATGTACATGTCATTGTTAGGATTTGAGATTTCCAGCTTGTCAAGAAGATGGAGGAACTGCCTATCATTGTTAGTGCTCAGCTGAGGCATATCAAGTACTCTCCTAGCTTCATCCCATTTTTCACCAATCTTCAGTCTGACATCTCTTCTCCTTTCTTGAGCCTTAATGTCATGAAGACGTTGCTTTTGAAGAGTTTATGTTCTTTGTATGTCTTTCCTCATGTCAATGATCTGGGAGACCTTTTTGTGTTCAGCTTCTTTTCTTTTCATCTCTGACTGCTGCTGCTGAAACTCTTTCTCAAAGATAGGATCCACTGTAGCTTCCTCTTCCCATTCTCCAAAATCACTTACCTCTTCAGCTTCAAATACACCATCTTTATCTTCCAAGACTGGTTCAGTGGGAATGTCAAAAATATCAAAGTCATCCTGTTCTCCACTGTAGTAGACATCATCAGCCTTTCCTTTGTCTCCAGCAGAGGTATCTTTTTATTTTCCCTTTCCACTACTCCCTTTCTTCTCCCCCTTAGTTGAGGGATCCTCTACTGACTTTCCTTTAGAACCTCCATGACCTCCATCACCTCCAGAGCCTGAGCCTCCACCAGACGGCCCTTCAAAGTAAGTTCTTTATTCTTCATTAGGGCAGTGAGAATTCTTGATCATGAAATACAAGTGTTTCATTCCTTCATTAAGATGTTCCATGCCCGTTTCTATCTTTAGAAATCTGGAGGAGTCCAGTGCATGATTCATTTCAACCAGGTCTTCAAGAGAAGTCATTCTTGTATGTAGAGAGCAGAAGTTAGAAATGTCATCAGCTGATAAAGTTGGAGTTTCCAAAATGGAATTGAGCTTTGGTATGACAGTGGTCTTGAGATCTGAGATATCATTCCTGATGAGTGGCAGCTGATTGTTGACAGAGGTGGAAGAAGGAGACCGTTCAACCACTTGTGCTTTGAATGATTTAGCTTCAGCTTGGCTTTTAGCAAGTTCTTCTTTTAAAGCAGCAATTTGAGCTAACAGGTTTTCAGTGTCTGTGTCTGTGTGTGCTCTCACCTGAATTTCACTCGTGTTTGGTTCACTCACCTCACGTGCTTGTGTTTCTCTCAATATAATTGCTCGTGAGGAGTCTTCCTGTTGCTGTTCTTCTGTACCTGCAATTAAAATCACCCTAGCCTCTTCAAGAGAGGTCAGTGGTTGTGCAATGGGAATTTGCGAGTCCCGATCCGCAGTCAAACCTATCATTTCATGTGAAATAGATGTCTGAATTGCTTCAGGGATAGATTGACCGAGTTGCCCTCCACTTTCTCCAGATAAATCTGTGAGTGGAGAATCCCGTGAGGGAGCCAGAGGTGTTGGATCTGGGAGGGGAGAAAATGACTCTATTAATGGTGGCTGAGAGTCAGATTTTCCCTCAGAAACATGTGACTGCTCTTCTACCGTAACTATGGCAGGCACTGTAACAGACTCTATGTGCACTCCTCGCTCCGTGTCCTGAGTATCATCTACTGGTATGTATGGTTCCATTGTGAGTAATGGAATTGTGCTTGACTCAGTATAGGATGCCATGGCCCTATGGCGAATATCAATAGATTCATCCTGTTGAGAGAATGTCTCTAGTAACTGTTCATTGGCCATTTTAAAGTCCATGTCCTATCGGAAGGACAAGGATGGGCTTTCAGATGCCTCAGTATATGTTCTTCTTTTCTTGGGAGGAGGCAGAGCTGAGGGTTCACTCACATTCAACAATACACTACTTCCTATTAACCTTATGGGTAACATTTTAGACAGTGGGGGAGAGGTTGAGATAGGTTGTGACTCTGTGTTTGGCTCTATGACCTGGGATTGAAGCTGTGGTTCTACAACTTCATGGTCAGTCCTATCAACCACTGGGGGTCTTTCAACAGAAATAGGAATGGAGTGAGAGTGAGGGATTACTACCTGTAATGGAAGAGCATCTGATGTTGGAGGAGCCTGGGTGGCTTGAACCACTGGAGGTTGAGGTTGTTGTTCATGACCGGGAAGATTGAAAATAGGTAAGGGAATATAAGTGGCCATGAAAGCAGATACAAGTACTGGAACTTGCATGAATTTGAAGGTTGTGTCTTGGTGGGTGTAAATCTTTTTGCTTACAGGAGGGGGTTCGGTTACTGCAGAGTTAGCAAAAAGGGCTTTGTGCTCAGGTGTGAGAAGATGATGTAATAACCCCAAAATTTTCAACTTTTTGTAACCCTTGTGAATAGTGTTTTAGCTGAATGAAGAAACTTTTCATGCCACACTATGTAGGGGTTCTGTTATGGATATTCTGGGATATAATTAGTACTCTATGAAGTATATAAGTGTATGTAAAGATCGTCAGAATCCAATTCCGAACACTTTGGTTTTTCCCGGAAATCCACAAGATACGGAGAGAATTGAGTATAAGGTAACAGGATAAAAAGGATTTAAATTAAAGGATTATAATAGAGGATCATAAAAAGGAATATAATGTATTGAGAAAGGTTAAGGGAACCTAAGTAATAAGATCCCGGGTATGATCCTTCAAACGATAAACGAGAACGAAAGTTAAGCGAACCGTATAACAGATCAGCGGTCATTAGGCAAACGATTAGGAAGTTAATCAAAGGGATTAGTGGGAATGATGTCATCCAACCAATAGAAAGAGGACAAGGAAGTGAGGATGACATCATGAGGATGACATAAGCATGACATGGGAAGGAAGGAGGTGTGGTAGCTTTGTAACCACACAAATCCAAGGGCAAGAAGGTAATTGACTAAAGCAAGCACAAAAACCAATCAACCAAGCCAAGTAAAATCATTTTCATCAAAAATCAAAAGCAACCAAGGCTTTGTTCTTCATTGCTCACGGCTTTTCACTATTCAAAAGGCAAGAGAAATTCAAAATCCAAGATCCAAGCTTCCTAAATTGGTAAGATAATTCCCTAATCATCTTCATGCTTAGTTAGGACTATATCATGAGTTTAAGCCATTAATTCTTTCTCTATCTTCTTCATTTAATCAAAGAAGAAGACAATGAATAGTGTTTTCAAGTTTTTAACTTGAACTTTTTCTTGTTTTTCTTGAAGATCCAAGCATTCTTAAGACTTCTCAAAGCTTCTTAAGGCTTCCTAGCTCCACCCACCACTTCAAGGAAGGTATACCATCTCCAAACCCTAGATTCCTATATATTATAAGATGATTTTGATTAGTGGGTTGATATTGTAGTTTGTTGTTATGATTTAGAGTTTGGGATTTGGAATGGTAGTGAAATGGAATGGTAATTGTTGTGGTTTTGATTTAAAGGAACTTAAGTATGATTAAAGTTAAGTTTAAGCATAAGTATGAATGATTAAATTGAATTGGTTGGGGTTGTTATGATGTGATAAGGATGGATGTTTGTTGTGTGTTGGATTTGAGGTTGGTTTGTGGTTGGTTTTGTATGGTTTAAAATTTGGAAATCGCGTAAACATAGCCGTCGTAACGTCCGATTTTCTTTGGACTGTTTTTGTGCATAGCATTAGGACCCGAGAACCCCCTGCTAGATTATGACCACTGCCATGTTTAGATAGCTCATGTTACGAGCTTCGTTTTGATATGTAGTTCGTTCGATTTCGATGCACGGTTTAGGAGAAACGACCGTTTCAAGTAACGGCGTTTCGCGAACGAAACTTTTTCCCTCGCCTTACTTTGAAATGTAGGTTAAAGACCAAAAAGGGTTAATTAATGTATGAAACATTTATGGTAAGTGTGTTAGGCAGTTGGTAAGACATTCGCGAAGGAATCGCTTTAAAACTCGTAAAGGTTAAATTATTAAAAATGGTGGAGCCGAGGGTACCCGAGTGACTTAAGCGAATCGGTGAGCGTAAAACAAGCGTTAGAGTATAAGTTAGTTAAAGTATAGATTTACAAGTGATTTTGGTTTAATTCCAACTTACTTGTTGTTTATAGGTTACCAGACTCGTCCCGAGCCTTTCTCACCCCCAAGTCGCTCAGGCAAGTATTCTATCCGTTATACTGTTGTTGTGATGTATACATTTGTATATGCATGATCTTGCGATAAATGCATATTGGTTATTTAGCAAATTCTTGCGATATATTGTAGCATGTGATATGGTATATATGCATGCCTGTTTCATATTCTTGGAATATATATCTGTTGGTTCAGTTGATAATACCTATGCTAGAGGATAGCGGTAACTTGCATATACCCTTAGTATAGGGACCCAAAGGTGAAAATATTTTCTAAAACCGGGAGTCGAGGATCCCGAGTAGATTTTGTATATATGGATATGGATATATATATATATATATATATATTTATATATATATATATGGTTATAGTTTTCCAAACTATTAATCGAATAAGGTTTATTCGATAACTTTAACTTTATTTTATTTATTGAATATTATTTGAATATTCATTCGAGGGCTTACGACTCTTTATATTATTTATTGAATATTATTTGAATATTCATTCGAGGGCTATGACTCAGTTTATATTATTTATTGAATATTTTTGAATATTCATTTGAGGATCTATGACTCCGATTATTTGCTGAGATATATTCTTTATTTTATTAAAGAATAAGGTGTAAATAATCAAACTTATTTTCGATTATTCAAATAAAGATAGTACTTTTATATAAGTATATCTTTGGTTATTTAATATCCATTTCAAGTATAAGTTTTAATACTTCTACTTCGATTATTTTTATAAGGATTATCTTTATGAGAATATTATTTAAATAATAATATTCAGGCATTTTTCTAAATATACTGGGGACTGATTTACTTCATTAAATCAGTTTTACTCCAAACACTCTTTAAAGTGTTTTCGAGTCTTTAAAATGATTTTCAAAAGTGAGAGCGGATCCCAAAACTATTTTTATATTTAAGATCTTCCTTTTAAAAAGGGGATTTAAATACTCGCTCAAAACATGGGGGATCCGGCTCGGTGGTGTGTTTTATATTCGCAACAAGGTTGCTGTCTTGGTAAAAGAGTTTTTGATTACTTACCCAATATTCGGGAAGTAAAATTCTTGGAACAAGTTAATCCATTAACAGGCATCGCCTGGGAAATATCGGTGAGTTTTCCTTTCCAACTAGATACGACTTCTTGGTGAAGCCGTATCAACAAGTTTCTACTTGGGGAAAGGGGGAACGAGCTTTACGTTTCAGAGTCATGGATTTCATCTAAACTAGGAGTGGCATAAGTGGCCGAGTAGCGCCGGCCCAGCCTTATTATATTGGCCCAAATGGCCTGAAAGTTCCGCTAAGGCGGTCCATTCCTTAGGAGTTCAGTGTTCGGTTGACAAGTAAATCCGACAGGTTCTCCTCTACATGTAGAAAATGGTGGGGTTGTACTACTACGACTGATCATCGTAAGTGGTCTTCCTGGCGCGGTAAACTCCCGTAATGAGTTCATCATCCATTTGGATAATTCTGCAACACTACCCGTAGCATTTCGATCGAAAGGCTACTAATGGGTGGTTGCCGAAGCATTGACAGGGTCAAACATTTTTATTGGGGTATCCATTGAAAGAAGTATCTCGTAACTTCATCTCTTTTCAAAATATTTCAAAGATCAAATATTTTCAAGTTTTATTTGTGGTCTCATCTATGGGATGACCTCGTGAATCTTATCATACTTTGAACGGTGATAGTTCAAGTAGCTTTATAAATGATATAAGTGTGGGGAAGTATTGGTAACTTCATTCCTTGTTTTTACTTATATCTAGTAAGTAATTATCTTACACACGATAAAGATTCTAGTAAGTATCCATTTAGATACTTATATTATTGTTATCACTATGTATTATCTTGCGAGCTGTAAGGCTCACTCTTGCTTTATTTCTTCATCACACAACAACAGTTAGGAGAGATGGCCAGACTCCAGCAGACCCAGCGCAAGCGTGTGGGAAGCGTCCCGCGTCTTCCCGATGATGTTGTAGCTGCTATAGCTGCAGAGGTAGATCTATTGTAGTTCAGACCATCTACTTTTGAGAATCAAATTATGTATAATTATAACTTGTGGCAGATAATGGCAATTAACTGTAAATTATCAAGTAATCATTTTGGGTTGTAATAATTTTAAATTGTGGATTCAAAGACTTGTACTTATTTCAATTTCATCTCTGAGACTATAACGGGTTGTGGTGTGTGTTAGTGTGGGGTCACAGCATGAGGTTATTTATTATTAATTAAGTGAAGTGATATTGTGGAAAGAAAGACCGTGACAACCCGGATCCCCGACCCCGGATCTGGGGGTGTTACAGATGATCTGCTATTAGCATGAGAAAATGAGCATAGTAACACGAGACCCTATGATTTGTAGAATGATCATGTAAAGCAGTAGTGAGACGTCTCAAGAGAATGGGAAAAAGTAGTTTGCCAAAATTGATCCTTTGATTGACCGCAAGACCAATATACTGCAGAGTGGAAGTGTAACACCCCCAGATCCGGGGTCAGGGATCCGGGTCGTCACGGTCTTTCTTTCCACAATATCACTTAACTGAATTAATAATAAATAACCTCATGCTGTGACCCCACACTAACACACACCACAACCCGTTATAGTCTTAGAGATGAAATTGAAATAAGTACAAGTCTTTGAATCCACAATTTAAAAGTTATTACAACCCAAAATGATTACTTGATAAATTTACAGTTAATTGCCATTATCTGCCACAAGTTATAATTATACAATATTTGGTTCCCAAAAGTAGAATGCCTGATCTACCAATAGATCTACCTCTGCAGCTATAGCAGCTACAACATCAACGGGAAGACGCGGGACGCTTCCCACGCGCTTGAGCTGGGTCTGCTGGAGTCTGGCCATCTTTCCTAACTGTTGTTGTGTGATGAAGAAATAAAGCAAGAGTGAGCCTTACAGCTCGCAAGATAATATATATAGTGTAAACAATAACACAAGTATCTAAATGGATAACTTGCTGGAAACCTTTATCAGGTGCAAGATAATTACTTACTAGATATAAGTAAAAACAAGGGATGAAGTTACCAAATACTTCACAATACTTATATCATTTATAAGCTACTTGAACTACCACTGTTCAAAGTATAATGAGCTTTCAACAGTTCATCACATAGATGAGACTACAAGACAAGATTTGAATAGATTAAATCTTTGAAGTATTATTGAAGGAAATGAAGTTATGATATACTTCATTAAGTTCCGATATATATATATCCACATATACATCTTCTTTATACAGTCCGTGAAAACCTCTGTCATGTAAAGTATGAACAGAGTTTGTAACATCCAATGAATTTTTGAAAGGGAAAAAGAATTGTGGCATAAACCCGATATCTTGCTGATCAGGCAAAGATACCAATAAGTAATCTTTTCTACTAGTAGATGGACGAATTCCCCACTGGTCATCACCCTGGTCGCAATAGGACCTTATGTTGGACTGCCACTCAGCCACTTACGCATTTGATGGACTCCCACTGAGCCACTTACACTATCATGGACGCCCACTGAGCCCATGTTGCTTATGCCGACTCGATAGATGGACTTACTTCCCGAACGTTGGGTAAGTAATCAATTCATTTACCAAAACTGCAACCTTGTTGCGAATATAAAATACACCATAGAGCCGGATCCCTCAGGTTTTGAGCGAGTATTTAAATCCCATTTAAAAAGGAAGATCTTAAATATAAAAAAATGAGTTTTGGGATCCGCTCTAACTTTTAAAAATCATTTTGAAGACTCGAAGATACTTTAAGGAGTGGTTGGAGCAATGCTGATTTAATAAAATAAATCAGTCCCAATGTATTTAGAAAATATCTGAATATTATTATTTAAATAATATTCCCATAAAGAATAATTGAGGTAGAAGTTGGAAAACTTATAATTGAAATGAATAGTAAATAATCAAAGATATACTTATACGAAAGTAATATCTTTATTTGAATAATCAAAAGTAAGTTTGATTATCGAACATTATTCTTTAATAAAATAAAGAATATTAAATAATATGCGGAGTCATAATACCTCGAATGAATATTATAAATAATATTTATTAAATAAATAAAGGAGTCATACATCCTCAAATGAATATCCAATTAATAATCATTAAATAATATAAACTGAGTCTTAAGCCCTCGAATGAATATTTGAAATAATATTCAATAAATAAAATAAGCCGAGTCATATGCCCTCGAATGAATATTCGAAATAATATTCGATAAATAAATAAGCCGAGTCATAAGCCCTCGAATGAATATTCGAAATAATATTCATTAAATAATATAAAGTTATTGAATAAACCTTATTCGATTAATAGTTTTGAAAACTATAACCATATATATATAAATATATATATATATAAAATCTACTCGGGATCCTCGACTCCCGGTTTTAGAAAATGTTTTCACCTTTGGGTCCCTGTACTAAGGGTATATGCAAATTACCGCTATTCTCTAGCATAGGTATTATCAACTGAACCAACAGATATATATGGAAAGAATACGAAACAGGCATGTATACGTACCATATCACATGCTACAATATATCGCAAGAATTTGCTAATTTAACCATCATGCATCTATCACAAGATAATGCATATACAAGTGTATACATCACAACAACAGTATAACGGATAGAAAACTTGCCTGAGCGACTGAGGGTGATTAATGGCTTGGGACGAGTCTGGTAACCTATAAACAACATGTGAGTTGGAATTAAACCAAAGTCACTTGTAAATCTATACTTTAACCAAATTAGACTCTAACGCTCGCTTTGCGCTTACTGATTCTCTTAAGTCACTCGAGTACCCTCGGCTCCACCATTTTTAATAATTTAACCATTACGAGTTTTAAGGCGATTCCTTCGCGAGTGTCTTACCAACTGCCTAACACACTTATCATAATTGATTCATACACTAATTAACCCTTTAAGGTCTTTAACCTATGTTTCAAAGTAAGGCGAGGGGTAATGGTTCGTTCGCGAAACGTCGTTACTTAAAACGGCCGTTTCTCCTAAACAGTACATCGGAATCAAACGAACCACATATCAAAACGATGCTCGTAACATGAACTATCTAAACATGTCAATGGTCAAAACATAGCAGGGAGTTCTCGGGTCCTAATGTTATGTACAAAAGCAGTCTAAAGTAAATCGGACATTACGACGGCTATGTTTACGCGATTTCCAAATTTTATACCATTCCAATTCAATCATCAAACAACCCCAATCCATTCATACAATCAAATTCCATCCATATCACATTACAACAGCCCCAACCAACTCATTATTAACAATTATACTTGTTCCTAAAACTTGAATTTAAACTATACTAAATCCTTTAACCAAACCTTAAGATTTCAACATTTCATTCACCACCATTCCAACCCAACTCTAAACCAACCATCATTAAGCTACTCTATTACCATAACAACCAAAATCATCCTAATGTACCAAGTAAAGCTAGGGTTTGGAGATGATATACCTTCCTTGAAGTGGTGTGAGTAGCTAGGAAGCCTTAAGAAGCCTTGAGGAGTCTTAGGGATGCTTGGATCTTAAAGGAAAAATAAGAAAAATCGAGTTAAAAATCTTGAAATCACTATTCATTGTCTTCTTCATTGATTTCTTGGAGAAGATTGAGAATGAACTAGAGGCTTAAACTCATAAGATAGCCATAACTATGCATAAGGAATACTAGAGAATTATCTTACCAATTTAGGAAGCTTGGATCTTGGATTTTGAAATTCCTTCTCTTTGAAATGTGAAAAAGCCGAGAGCAAGGTGGGAGAGATGAAATGATTTTTGTGTTTGCTTTGTTTTATTTTGGTTGGTTGATTTTCTTTTGATTTGTTTTGGTTAATTACCTTATTAACCTTATCTTTGTGCGGTTATAAACTAACCACATCTCCTTCCCCTTATGTCATGCTTATGTCATGCTCATGATGTCATCTTCTCTTACTTGTCCTCTCCTTATTGGTTGGATGACCTCATCATCCCTAACCTCCTTGATTAACTTCCTAATTGTTTGCCTAATGACCGTTGATCTGTTATACGGTTCGCTTAACTTTCGTTTTCGTTTATCATTTGAGGGATCATACCCGGGATCTTATTACTTGGGTTTCCTTAACCTTTCTCAATACATTATATTCCTTTTATGATCCTCTCTTATAATCCTTTAATTTAAATCCTTTTCATCCTGTTACCTTATACTCAATTCCTTCCGTATCTAGTGGATTTCCGGGAAAAATCAAAGTGTTCGGAATTGGATTCTGACGATCTTTACATACACTTATATACCATATAGAGTACTAATAAAATCTCAGAATATCCATAACAGAACCCCTACATAGTGTGGCATGAAAAGTTTTCTCATTCAGCAAAAACACTATTCACAAGGGTTACAAAAAGTTCAAAATTTTGGGGGTTATTACAGTCTCCCCTCCTTAAAAGGATTCCGTCCCGGAATCAAATATAAAACAAATGGGGATACTTTTCTAGCATTGCGCTCTCTAGTTCCCAAGTTAATTCTTCCACATTATGATTCTGCCATAGCACTCTGACTAGCTTGATCACTTTGTTCCGAAGCACCTGCTCCTTCTTATCTATAATCCTTACTGGCTTCTCCACGTACGTCAGATCTGGTTGCATATCCACCTGCTCGTACTCCACTATGTGTCTAGCATCCCGATGATACTTCCTTAGCATTGACACATGGAACACATTATGAACTTATTACAAGTTAGGGGTTAAGGCTAGCTCGTAAGCTAACTTTCCAATCCGTCTTAATATCTCAAAAGGTCCAATGTACCTTGGGCTTAGTTTTCCTTTCTTTCCAAATCTCATTAATCCCTTCCAAGGGGATACCTTTAGCAGTACTAAGTCCCCTACTTAATATTCCTTGTCCTTTCGGGCTATCTGCATATTTCTTCTCTCTGTTTTGGGCTACCACAAGCCGTCCTCTGATAAGATCCACTATGTCTTTGGTCCTTTGGACCACTTCGGGTCTGAGCATCTTCCGCTCCCCTACTTCATCCCAATATAAGGGAGATCGACACCTTCTTCCGTACAGGGCCTCATAAGGCGGCATTCCGATGCTAGCATGAAAGCTATTGTTATAAGAAAACTCGATTAACGGCAAGTGATCATCCCAACTTCCTTTAAAGTCTATTGCACAGACTCTCAACATATCCTCTAGTGTCTGGATGGTCCTTTCACTCTGCCCATCCATCTGGGGATGGTACGCGGTACTCATATTTAACTTGGTCCCCGCATATTCTTGAAAGCTCCTCCAAAATCTGGAGTTGAACCTGGGGTCTCGGTCTGAGACAATGGACGCTGGGACTCCATGTCGCGTCACTATTTCCTTAAGGTAAATGTCCACCAGTCTATCGATTGTGTATCTCTCATTGATAGGAATGAAATGGGCTGATTTTGTCAGTCGGTCTATAATTACCCATATGGCGTCATGGTTGGCTTTCGTCCTTGGCAAGCCTACAACAAAATCCATCGCTATCTGTTCCCATTTCCATTCGGGAATCTCCAGGGGTCGTAAAAGTCCACTGGGTCTCTGGTGCTCTGCCTTTACTCTTTGGCAAGTCAAACATTTGCTTACCCATTCTGCTACATCCCTCTTATCTTGGGCCACCAGTAATATTCCTTCAAATCCCTATACATCTTGGTGCTTCCCGGGTGAATGGAATACCTTGAACTATGGCTTTCATTCAAAATCTCATCTTTAAGCTCTTGAACATTCGGAACCCAAATCCGGTAGGAGTACCTCATTATCCCTTTCTCATCTTTCTCAGTATGGATCTCCTCTCCAGTCATTGACTCTCTGCCTTCATTCATTATTTTTTCTTGGCACAATCTGATCTTTTCCAATAACTCTGGCTGCATTGAGATCTCACAAAGCTTTTCAGTTCCGGTTCCGGTTACCTTTACTTCTATTTCCATTCTCTCAAAATCCCTTATCAATTCTTCAGAAGTCGTTATCATTCTGAGTCTTTCCTTCCTACTGAGGGCGTCAGCCACCACATTGGATTTCCCCGGGTGATAGAGAATCTCACAATCATAGTCCTTGATTAGTTCTAACCATCTCCTTTGGTGCATGTTGAGCTCTTTCTGCGTAAATATGTACTTGAGGCTCTTATGGTCTGTGAAAATCTCACACTTCTCTCCATACAAGTAGTGCCTCCAAATTTTTAAGGTAAATACTATTGCCGCGAGCTCAAGGTCATGAGTAGGATATCTAATCTCGTATTCCTTCAGTTGTCTCGATGCATACGCAATCACTTTACCGTGCTGCATAAGCACACACCCTAATCCTTTGTACGACGTGTCACTATATATCACAAAATCTCCTTTTCCGTACGGCAATGCCAACACCGGGGCCGTTACCAACCTTTTCTTTAATTCCTGAAAACTGTTCTCGCATTTCTCCGTCCATTCAAACTTCTCTGTCTTACGAGTAAGTCGTGTCAAAGGGGCTGCGATCTTCGCAAAGTCCTGTACAAATCTACGATAGTAGCCGGCCAATCCTATGAAACTCCTTACCTCTGTGGGTGTGGTTGGCCTTTCCCAATTTTAGACCGCCTCTATCTTGGAGGGGTCGACCAATACTCCTTCTTTATTGATCACATGTCCTAAAAACTGTACTTCATTCCGCCAGAATTCACACTTCGAGAATTTGGCATATAACTGTTCCTCTCTGAGTATTCCTAGAGCTATCCTCAAATGCTCTGCATGTTCTGCCTCAGTCCTTGAGTAGATCAAAATATCATCGATAAAAACTATCATACACTTGTCCAAGTACTTCTTAAATACTCTGTTCATTAAGTCCATGAAAGCCGCTGGGGCGTTGGTTAATCCAAAGGACATTACCAAGAACTCATAATGCCCATACCTGGTACGGAACGCTGTCTTGGAAATATCTTCGGGTTTAATCTTTAGTTGGTGATATCCAGTTCTCAGGTCGATCTTGGAAAAATAAACAGCATCCTTTAGCTGGTCGAACAGATCATCTATTCTAGGTAATGGGTACATGTTCTTTATGGTTAGCTTGTTCAACTCTCGATAGTCGATGCACAGCCTCATGCTCCCATCTTTCTTCTTAACAAATAAAACTGGTGCTCCCCACGGAGACACACTGGGTCTTATCATACCCTTATCCAAGAGTTCCTGCAATTGGATAGCTAATTCCTTCATTTCTAACGGGGCTAATCGGTAAGGTGCTTTTGAAACTGGTGCCGTCCCTGGGGCCAATTCAATAGCAAATTCAATCACTCTATCGGGTGGTAATCCCGGAAGGTCTTGTGGGAATACGTCTTCAAATTCGTTGACTACCGAAATATCTTGTAAGTTGGGCACCTCCTTCTGCGTGTCCACCACATAGGCTAGGTAGGCCTCATTTCCTTTTCGTAGCATCCTTCTGGCCTGGGCCATAGTCAAAAATTTATGCGTCTGCCTCTTTCCTCTAAATATAACTTCTTTCTTTCCTGGGATATTTAACTTAACTTTCTTCCCCTTACAGTCTATCTGAGCATCATTGCTAGATAGCCAGTCCATTCCCAAAATTACATCAAACTCCCCTAATTTAAAAGGGATCAGATCAACACTAAAATATTGCTCCCCTATGCCTATCTCACAGGCTGGGTGAATCTGGTTAACAGGAATAATTTCATGGTTGGCTATTTTTACTTTTAAGGGCTCTATCAAGGGTTCAGCTTTAAGTCTTAATTTACGCGCAAAGTCCCTTGATATAAAAGATTTAGTTGCTCTCGAATCAAATAAAACGTTTTCACTGACTGAATTTAGAGAAAGGGTACCTGCTATCACATCTGAGTCTTTCATAGCATCCTGGACTGTCATGTTGAAAGTCCTCGCGGTAGGTGGCTTATTGGAGGCAGCCCTGCTGGCTCCTGAAGCTGCTGGTTTGTTCATTGGGCATTCCCTCTTCCAATGACCCGGGCGTCCACACTGATGACAAGTGGTGGTTGGAATGACGGCAGGGGTTGATGAAGGGCACTTAGTTGAATAGTGACCTTCCCGACCGCACTTAAAGCAGGTTACTGGCTTTCCTTTACACTCCCTAGTGTGCATCCTACCACAAGTGTTACAGGCTGGTAATGGGGGTCGAGACTGGTTGGAATAGGACATTCTTGACTTCTGGCCGCTCTGGCTCACACTCACACTCATTGGCTGCTTAAACCCAGTGTTCTTTCCCGGTAGGGACACTGCTCCTCGATTAAATCTAGTTGGGAAGCTCCTTCCTGCGGAACCTCCACTCATGCTCATACTTTTCCTCTTTATTCCCTTCTTCTCTCTTTTCTTCTGTATCTGTTCACTTCCGGCTTCTACAATCGTTGCCTTTTACACCAGAGTGGCATAATCCGTAAGCTCAAGGATTGCCACCCTATTCTGAATCCACGGTTTCAGTCCCTGCTGAAACCTCCTAGCTTTCTTTTCCTCGATGCTCATAAATTCCAGCACAAACCTTGATAACTCAGTAAATTTCGCTTCATACTCTGCTACAGATAAGTTATTCTGCTTTAGCTCCAAGAACTTGAGCTCCATCTGGTTTTCCATAAACCTCGGGAAATATTTTCCCAGAAACAACTGACTGAATCTCTCCCAGGTTATAATAGCATCTGTCTCCATGTTTTTCTTGGCTTCCCACCAGTAGTTGGCCTCTCCTTTCAGAAGGTAGGTAGCAAATACAGTCTTTTGTGCCTCATCGGTACTCAAAATCTCAAAGGATTTCTCCATTTCCTTTAACCATGCCCTTGCCTCAACTGGGTCGGCTGATCCGTGGAACTCAGGGGGCTTAAGGGACTTAAAAGCCCTGAAAGAGTTTGCCACAACATTGTTATTTCCTTGAGGGGGTGGGTTGGGTTGGCGTTCCAAGTTCTGCCTTAGTAGTTGCATGAACTGGCCCATGGGATCCATGCCTGGGTTTGGTACTGGTTGCTCAACCTCAGTTTCTCCTTCTTCAGCCTCTATCTCAAATCCCTCAACATCATATGTTTCCTCTTCCTCTTCATACAGGGAGTCATCCTGTTCCACATAATCCTCATCTTCCTCTTCACTGTGTTCCTGGTTCCTATTGTCCTGATTATGGCTTCCCTGGTCTTCAGATTCAGGGTTCGCCCTGGTTCCAATCTTTCTTGGCGACATGATACTGATAATAAAAAAATTATTGGGAAATTCAACGTTAGGTCACAACTATACACAACATTGTGCCTTGCACAACTCTTATAATGGGGAGAACGTATCTCGCAATTTTATTATTTTATGACAGTTCTAATAAGAAGTGCAGTAATAATAATGATGGAAACAGTGATCTCGTCACTAAGGAACTGAACTGAAAGGAAACAAATATATACATAATGCGAGAAATACATAGTTTGATCTGGTCAAAAGTACAACAGTGCTACAGCCATCTGTCCCAAAAGTGATACACAAGAGTCTATCTGTCTAGTCAGAAAAAGGGATGCTATATACTAGTCAACTATCCCGGAAAATTGGCTCTTACTAAGGCCTCGACTAACTAGACAACTAGACTATTCCATCGTCAATCCTGAATCACACACCGGAGCGGGTCAGCTCCCATACCCTTTCCATCGCACGACGGAAGATATAGTCGGTCTGCCGCCTGGAGATCCTACCATGCATGTCCCCCTGGAGAGATCTGAGTCTCGCTCGGGACGTGAGCTCTATCCCCGTCAGCTCCCTCCTCAAGGATCGGGGTATAGCAGCCCTAGTCTCATAAGCTCGGGTACGCCTACCCGCCCTCTCCGCATCCAACTCCCTCCTGGCCTCATCCAGCCGGGCCTCAGTAACAGCCACTCGGGTCCTCAGTACATCCTGAACATAGCCGTGGGCTAACAAAGACTGCCTATGGGTAGGGTCGAGAGGTGGTGAATCCGGAGCCGCTGGGGGCGCCTCCTCAGTCTTCCTAGGCTCGAAAGTATGGGTCTCTGAGCTGTTCTCATAGGGGATCCAAGATAGTGGTGGAGGGGTAGGAGCTCTGACCACCGAAAGTATGGGTAAAGGGGTACCAGCGTACACTACCATAGGTCCGACACGCTCCTCAGCTACTGGGACCTCATCCGGGTCCTCCTCATCTGGAATAGCAATGACCTCTGTCTCTGACTCCTCTGAGGGGTCCTCCTCATCTGAAATAGAAATGACCTCCGTCTCTGACTCCTCTGAGGGGTCCTCCTCATCCTCCTCCATCTCAGGCTCCTCCTGATCCTCGACATCTAGCAGTGCCTCATCATGCTCACGCTCGAACATCTCAGGGTCCTCTATCTCAGGCGCCTACACATTAAACGAGCTAAGTTACTATCATGATACTTATAAGGGTTCCCGTAAGGGTTTTAACTGTCAGTATTACTTTAAGTAGTCCGACCATGAACTTGGCAAGAGTTCTTATTATCTTTGTGAGTTTATTATTATATCGTCGCATCATCTCTGAGGTTTATAACGTTTGGCTCGGATACCATTTCTGTAACACCCCCAGATCCGGGGTCAGGGATCCGGGTCGTCACGGTCTTTCTTTCCACAATATCACTTAACTGAATTAATAATAAATAACCTCATGCTGTAACCCCACACTAACACACACCACAACCCGTTATAGTCTCAAAGATGAAATTGAAATAAGTACAAGTCTTTGAATCCACAATTTAAAAGTTATTACAACCCAAAATGATTACTTGATAAATTTACAGTTAATATCTGCCATAAGTTATAATTATACAATATTTGGTTCCCAAAAGTAGAATGCCTGATCTACCAATAGATCTACCTCTGCAGCTATAGCAGCTACAATATCAACGGGAAGACGCGGGACGCTTCCCACGCGCTTGCGCTGGGTCTGCTGGAGTCTGGCCATCTTTCCTAACTGTTGTTGTGTGATGAAGAAATAAAGCAAGAGTGAGCCTTATAGCTCGCAAGATAGTATATATAGTGTAAACAATAACGCAAGTATCTAAATGGATAACTTGCTGGAAACCTTTATCAGGTGCAAGATAATTACTTACTGGATATAAGTAAAAACAAGGGATGAAGTTACCAAATACTTCACTATACTTATATCATTTATAAGCTACTTGAACTACCACTGTTCAAAGTATAATGAGCTTTCAACAGTTCATCACATAGATGAGACTACAAGACAAGATTTGAATATATTAAATCTTTGAAGTATTATTGAAGGAAATGAAGTTATGATATACTTCATTAAGTTCCGATATATATATATCCACATATACATCTTCTTTATACAGTCCCTGAAAACCTCTGTCATGTAAAGTATGAACAGAGTTTGTAACATCCAATGAATTTTTGAAAGGGAAAAAGAATTGCAGCATAAACCCGATATCTTGCTGATCAGGCAAAGATACCAATAAGTAACATTTTCTACTAGTAGATGGACGAATTCCCCACTGGTCATCACCCTGGTCGCAATAGGACCTTATGCTGGACTGCCACTCAGCCACTTACGCATTTGATGGACTCCCACTGAGCCACTTACACTATCATGGACGCCCACTGAGCCCATGTTGCTTATGCCGACTCGATAGATGGACTTACTTCCCGAACGTTGGGTAAGTAATCAATTCATTTACCAAAACTGCAACCTTGTTGCGAATATAAAATACACCATAGAGCCGGATCCCTCAGGTTTTGAGCGAGTATTTAAATCCCCTTTAAAAAGGAAGATCTTAAATATAAAAAAAATGAGTTTTGGGATCCGCTCTAACTTTTAAAAATCATTTTGAAGACTCGAAAACACTTTAAGGAGTGGTTGGAGCAATGCTGATTTAATAAAATAAATCAGTCCCAATGTATTTAGAAAATATCTGAATATTATTATTTAAATAATATTCCCATAAAGAATAATTGAGGTAGAAGTTGGAAAACTTATAATTGAAATGAATAGTAAATAATCAAAGATATACTTATACGAAAGTAATATCTTTATTTGAATAATCAAAAGTAAGTTTGATTATCGAACATTATTCTTTAATAAAATAAAGAATATTAAATAATACGCGGAGTCATATTATCTCGAATGAATATTATAAATAATATCCATTAAATAAATAAAGGAGTCATACATCCTCAAATGAATATCCAATTAATAATCATTAAATAATATAAACTGAGTCTTAAGCCCTCGAATGAATATTCGAAATAATATTCAATAAATAAAATAAGCCGAGTCATAAGCCCTCGAATGAATATTCGAAATAATATTCAATAAATAAATAAGCCGAGTCATAAGCCCTCGAATGAATATTCGAAATAATATTCATTAAATAATATAAAGTTATCGAATAAACCTTATTCGATTAATAGTTTTGAAAACTATAACCATATATATATAAATATATATATATAAAATCTACTCGGAATCCTCGACTCCCGGTTTTAGAAAATGTTTTCACCTTTGGGTCCCTATACTAAGGGTATATGCAAATTACCGCTATTCTCTAGCATAGGTATTATCAACTGAACCAACAGATATATATGGCAAGAATACGAAACAGGCATGCATACGTACCATATCACATGCTACAATATATCGCAAGAATTTGCTAATTTAACCATCATGCATCTATCACAAGATAATGCATATACAAGTGTATACATCACAACAACAGTATAACGAATAGAAAACTCGCCTGAGCGACTGAGGGTGATTAATGGCTTGGGACGAGTCTGGTAACCTATAAACAACATGTGAGTTGGAATTAAACCAAAGTCACTTGTAAATCTATACTTTAACCAAATTAGACTCTAACGCTCGCTTTGCGCTTACTGATTCTCTTAAGTCACTCGAGTACCCTCGGCTCCACCATTTTTAATAATTTAACCATTACGAGTTTTAAGGCGATTCCTTCGCGAGTGTCTTACCAACTGCCTAACACACTTATCATAATTGATTCATACACTAATTAACCCTTTAAGGTCTTTAACCTATGTTTCAAAGTAAGGCGAGGGGTAATGGTTCGTTCGCGAAACGTCGTTACTTAAAACGGCCGTTTCTCCTAAACCGTACATCGGAATCAAACGAACCACATATCAAAACGAAGCTCGTAACATGAACTATCTAAACATGGCAATGGTCAAAACCTAGCAGGGAGTTCTCGGGTCCTAATGTTATGTACAAAAGCAGTCTAAAGTAAATCGGATATTACGACGGCTATGTTTACGCGATTTCCAAATTTTATACCATTTCAATTCAATCATCAAACAACCCCAATCCATTCATACAATCAAAGTCCATCCATATCACATTACAACAGCCCCAACCAACTCATTATTAACAATTATACTTGTTCCTAAAACTTGAATTTAAACTATACTAAATCCTTTAACCAAACCTTAAGATTTCAACATTTCATTCACCACCATTCCAACCCAACTCTAAACCAACCATCATTAAGCTACTCTATTACATAACAACCAAAATCATCCTAATATACCAAGTAAAGCTAGGGTTTGGAGATTATATACCTTCCTTGAAGTGGTGTGAGTAGCTAGGAAGCCTTAAGAAGCCTTGAGGAGTCTTAGGGATGCTTGGATCTTAAAGGAAAAACAAGAAAAATCAAGTTAAAAACCTTGAAATCACTATTCATTGTTTTCTTCATTGATTTCTTGGAGAAGATTGAGAATGAATTAGAGGCTTAAACTCATAAGATAGCCATAACTATGCATAAGGAATACTAGAGAATTATCTTACCAATTTAGGAAGCTTGGATCTTGGATTTTGAAATTCCTTCTCTTTGAAATGTGAAAAAGCCGAGAGCAAGGTGGGAGAGATGAAATGATTTTTGTGTTTGCTTTGCTTTGTTTTGGTTGGTTGATTTTCTTTTGATTTGTTTTGGTTAATTACCTTATTAACCTTGTCTTTGTGTGGTTATAAACTAACCACATCTCCTTCCCCTTATGTCATGCTTATGTCATGCTCATGATGTCATCTTCTCTTACTTGTCCTCTCCTTATTGGTTGGATGACCTCATCATCCCTAACCTCCTTGATTAACTTCCTAATTGTTTGCCTACTGACCGCTGATCTGTTATACGGTTCGCTTAACTTTCGTTTTCGTTTATCGTTTGAGGGATCATACCCGGGATCTTATTACTTGGGTTTCCTTAACCTTTCTCAATATATTATATTCCTTTTATGATCCTCTCTTATAATCCTTTAATTTAAATCTTTTTCATCATGTTACCTTATACTCAATTCCTTCCGTATCTAGTGGATTTCCGGGAAAAATCAAAGTGTTCGGAATTGGATTCTGACGATCTTTACATACACTTATATACCATATAGAGTACTAATAAAATCTCAGAATATCCATAACAGAACCCCTACATAGTGTGGCATGAAAAGTTTTCTTATTCAGCAAAAACACTATTCACAAGGGTTACAAAAAGTTTAAAATTTTGGGGGTTATTACAGGAAGTGATGTTGTGAAAGTTGGATTTAGTGCAGTTGGCAAACACTTTAGAAAGTGTATCGAAGAAAATGTCCCATTCAGACACCAAATTGGATTTTGAAAGTTTGGTTAAATTGATCACCCCCTGATAGTGAATAGCATGGAAAAAGTTTGTGATATTATTTTCAGAGGGCAAATTACAGAAATTGTCCATAGGAAAATTTAAAGCTTGATTGACGACTGTTTCATCAACCACATACTGTGTGTTTGCCACGGTGAATGAAAAAGATTTTGAATCATCGGCCACAGTAGAGGTTGTGCAAATCAGTCTAAGTAGATCGACATTTAAAAGCACATTTGATTTAATAGCAGAGCTAACAATCGAATGGTCATTTAAAAATCTAATCCATGGCTTAAATTTTTTCACATCACATTTTTCTGGATTAAAATAACCAACCTGATTATGCGCGACAATTTGGAAATTGAGAGCCATTTAAAATAATAATAAGACACACACTTTCAGAATTTTAAGAATAATATTAAGAAAATTCGAATTAATTAAATTAATTTAATAATTCGAATTAAATTAATTATAATCGAAAAATTTAGACAGAAATGTATCTCGTTAAAATTCTTAACTCACAAACGCAGATTTGAAAAGCTAAAAGACACAAAACAGAAATTAAAATCAAAAATACCCAAAATCAACAAACACAAACTGATTTTTTTAACAAAAATTCAACAGCACTTCTGTATGTATATACTTGTATGTATATATCACAGGAGTGATGATTTTTGTATGCTGAGTAAAAATTCGAGCAAGGAAGACAAGGAAGCAGTTGAGTTTGATCGAATAGAGAGAGAGAGAGAGCTGTTGAAATTTGGAAGAAAAAAAATGAACTGAACTGATGAAAATTACAACATACACAAAAACGATTAAGTAGTATAACTGGTATGACAATCGGATTGTCATACCGATTGTCATACCGATTGTCACACCAACTTAAAGACAAAACAAAACAAACAAAACAAAAACAAAAAAACAAATAATAATATATAACTGGTATGACAATCTGATAGTCATACCGATTATCATACCAGTACAAAATAAAACATAAAAAGTCTGATATTAATTTTATTACTGGCATGACAATCAATAGTCATACCGATTGTCTTGCCAGTTATAAAATTAATCTGATTTAAAAATAAACAAGTATTAGTACTGGAATGACTTTCAGCAAGATAATTTCAATTATCTTGCCGATTGTCATTCTAGTATAACATAAATTAAGTATTTAAATATACTGAATAATTAACATAAAAACTGTTAAAAACACATAAAAAACAGAATATATAAAATATTTCAGTTTCAGAAAACTGAAATGAATATTGCAAAAAATATTTACATAATTAAGATAATTAAAATATTTCAGAGATAATAATATTTTCAGTCCAAAAATAGATTTCTTTTGAATTTTAACAAATTAAATTCATAGAAAAATATTTTTAGAGAAAATAAAATATTCTGAGACATTAAAATTAACAAGTTGAGTAAATAAATAAGATAAGATAATAAAAAATACATAGAAATAAGCAAGAAATATGATAAAATGATAAAATAAATTTGTAAATGAATTTTTCATTTATGAAAAATTTATTTGTAAATTCATTCAAGAACAGATCTCAGATATTAACTAGATTAATCACTAAAACTATTCAACATACCCAATTTACCAACTAATCTGGTAAATGTGGATTCATCAAGTGGTTTAGTAAAAATATCTGTTATTTGTTCTTCTGTTGGAACAAAAAATAGTTCAACAGTACCATTCATGACGTGCTCTCTAATAAAATGATACCTGATGTCAATGTACTTTGTCCTCGAGTGCTGCACAGGGTTGTTGGTGATGGCTATTGCACTTGTATTGTCATATAAAATAGGAATTTTGTTCAGTACAGTGCCATAGTCTCGTAGCTGGTTCCTAATCCACAAGATCTGAGCACAGGAGCTTCCAGCAGCAATATATTCAGCCTCGGCCGTTGAGTTGGAAACTGTTTGCTGTTTCTTGCTGTACCACGAGACTAGTCTGCTACCTAGGAATTGACAACTCCCTGAGGTGCTTTTCCTATCAACAACACTTCCTGCATAATCTGAATCTGTATATCCAACAAGGTTAAAACCAGATTCTTTAGGGTACCAAATACCTAGATTTGGTGTTCCCTTAAGATATCTTAAGATTCGTTTAACAGCAACGAGATGAATATCTCTAGGATCCGCTTGGAACCTTGCACATAAGCATATAGCATACATAATATCTGGTCTACTTGCAGTAAGATAGAGTAACGAGCCAATCATACCTCTGTAGCTTGTGACATCTACCTTAATGGAGTTTTCACATGGTCCAAGCTTGACAGCTGTAGTTGATGGAGTCCTTGCTGATGCAGAATCCTCTAGATTGTACTTTTTGAGGAGTTCCTTGAGATACTTGGATTGACAAATAAATGTTCCATCTAACCTTTGATTTACTTGTAATCCAAGAAAGAACTTCAGCTCTCCCATCATGCTCATTTCAAACTTGCTGTGCATTAACTTAGCAAATCTCTTAAAGAGATTATCATTAGTAGACCCAAATATTATATCATCCACATAGACTTGGACTAATATAGTATCATCCTTATGTTTTTTAGAAAATAGAGTTTTGTCTATGACACCTCTAATAAAGCTATTTTCAATAAGAAATTCAGAGAGAGTGTCATACCATTTTCTTGGAGACTGTTTGAGCCCATAGATAGCCTTGAAAAGAAAGAAGACAAAATCCAAATGATCTGGATCTTCAAAACCAGGAGGTTACTCTACATATACCTCTTCATCCAGCTTTCCATTCAGAAAGGCGCTCTTGACATCCATTTGATAAACTTTAAAGTTAGAGAATGCTGCAAATGCCAAAAATATCCTGATGGCCTCTAGTCTAGCCACTAGAGCATAGGTTTCATCATAATCAATGCCTTCAGCTTGTGAATACCCTTTTGCTACCAGTCTTGTCTTGTTTCTTGTAACCACACCATCTTCATCTAGTTTATTCCTGAATACCCACCTAGTACCAACAGCTTTCTTGTGTGTAGGTCTAGGTACCAGTTTCCAGACTTGTTGACTTTCAAACTGATTGAGCTCATCTTGCATAGCAATCACCCAATCTGGATCAGTCAGTGCTTCCTCAATCTTTTTAGGTTCCATCTCAGAAAGAAATCCTGAGAACAGACACTCATTTTGAGTAGCACGTCTAGTTCTGACTCCAACATCTGGATCACCAATAATCAACTCAAAAGGATGAGCTTTGTTCCAGACAGTCTGTCTTGGAAGATTTGATCTTGATGATTCGCCTTGAAATTCATTGGGATGTTGTGTCCTACTAGATGATCCTTCAGCATCTCCCCCTGAGTTGTTGCCATATTGACTTGAAGATTCTCCGTCAGTAGCAGTGGTATCTCCATTGTTGCCAAAGTTTCCATCACTATTACCTTGAGTATCATCATGATTAACAGGTTCTTCACCAGCAACAACCTCAGGTTCTTGACCATGTTCTGATTCTGAATCTGACATATCATCAAACTTCAGTTTCTCAGAAGGATCTTCAGTTTGGATACTAGGGAGTTTAGTGTCATCAAATGTAACATTGACACTTTCAGTTACTTTGTGTTGATCAATGATATACACTCTGTATGATCTTCTTCCATATCCAACAAAAATACCCTCATATGCCTTTGCCTCGAATTTACCACGACTATCATCTCCATCCTTGAGCACGAAGCATCTGGCACCAAATACATGAAAGTATTTGATAGAAGGTTTTTGTTCATTCAAAATCTCATAAGGAGTTTTCATGAAGTCTTTGTTGATTAGAGTTCGATTCTGAGTATAACATGCAGTATTGACAGCTTCAGCCCAAAAGTACATTGGAAGACCTGATTCACTTAACATCGTTCTTGCAGCTTCAATCAATGTACGATTCTTCCTTTCTACCACTCCATTTTGCTGAGGGGTTCTAGGAGCTGAAAACTGTCTGGTAATCCCTTTGTCTGTACAGAATCCATTGAGAAGTGAATTCTTGAATTCTATTCCATTATCTGACCTTATTGCTCTAACAGGGACATTAGAATCTAACTCAATCATCTTGATATGATCAATCACAACTTGTGGTGTTTCATCCTTAGAGTGAAGAAATAAAACCCACGTATACTTGGAATAGTCATCAACTATCACAAGACAGTAACACTTCTTTGACATCGAAAGGATATTAACTGGTCCAAATAAATCCATGTGCAATAATTGCAGAACACCAGTTATGGAAGATGTGTCAGTGCCTCTATGACTTGCTTTCTTTGACTTTCCTTTCTGGCAAGCCTTACATAGTCCATCTGGAGAGAATTCCAGCCGAGGCAGACCTCTTTCCAATTCTCTTTTTACAAGAGAATTCATTGTTTTGAAATTGAGATGAGAAAGTCTCTTGTGCCATAGCCAACTCTCATCTGACGATGCCTTTGCATAGAAACAATTGACTTCAGGATTGCTTCCAGAGTTCATGTCAGCTACGAACAGATTTCCTTTCTGGATTCCCATCAAGGAGGGTTTTTCACTTTTCTTGTGCAAAATCTGACACTTCAGCTTGTCGAATAAAACATTGTAGCCGTTGTCACAGAACTGACTAATGCTAAGCAGATTGTGTTCAAGTCCTTGCACAACATACACATTTTCAATGATAACATTTCCAGCTAGCAAACAGCCATATCCCTCCGTTAAACCTTTGTTGTTATCTCCAAAGGTAACCACTGGGCCAGCTTTCTCAACCACATTTGATAGCAGTGCTCTATCTCCGGTCATATGTCTTGACGATCCGCTGTCAAGAATCCACATTACCGGTTGTACCTGTTTAATGCCCTGCAATACAAATGGATTAGACCTTCTTCGGAACCCAAGCTTGGCTGGGTCCGGCATATTTGTAAAATTGGCCTTTATCAAAACAACATTCTTAATTTTAATATTCTCAACTTTCTCAATGACTGGACATTTGACCTTGTGAACAGCCTTGACAAATTTCTGTTTAGGCTTAGGCACAAATGTCTCCTTTCTAGCTTTAGGAGGACTAGCAGTCTTAGACCTATCATGCTTTCTATTATTCACATGCTGACGAGGAGTAGTCTTATCATTAGAAACATGTTTACCATTAAAATAAGCATACATCAGCTTAAAAGCACAAGACATACAATCAGGAACACCACATGCTTTATGAGAGGGATTAACAATAGGCAACTTATGCATGGTAGACATGGCATTTGTGTTATCCAACTCATGTGTGTCTGAGTTAGTCTCAGTTGCTTTCACAACCTTGACTGGAAATTTTGACACACTTGACTTGGAGACAGCTTTCTCATTAGCATTATCTTCAGCACGGATTTCTTCTTGAATAATAAATGAGGTCTCATCAAATGGTTCAGCAATTGATTCTTTATAGAGGGGTTCATCAACACCCTTAAGCACATGTGGTACTTCCCTGCCTTTAGCACAGACATGAGGAGGGGAGTTTATGCCTAATTTTCCAATAGCAGCATTGTAATCATAACCTATTCCAGATGTTTGATTAACAGCTTGCTTATTGTAAAACTCTTTGGACTTCGAACAAGAATTAAAGTAAGCTTTAACCTTAGCCTCAAGACCGGTGATCTTGTCTTTGAGAATAGTTTCAAGTTGTCTATAACAGTCAACTCTATTCTCTAGAGAAGATACTTGTTCTATTAATTTATCTTGATTAATGTGCACAAGTCTTAATTCATTGACCTCTTTCTCAAGATCTTTGATTTGTTGATTTAACAATTCATTATCACGACGAGCACAATCTAAGGAACCTCCTAGATGATAAACTAATTCAGCATCAGTAAATTTTACCTCTTTTCTTGACGATGAGGTGTTTGCATCACTAGCCATGAGAGCAAGATTCCCAACTTCTTCATCTTCACTGTCAGTATCATCCCAGCTTCTTCCCTTTGCCAGGTAAGCCCTTTCAGATTTACTCTTCTGATTAGAATCGTAAGAGTTCTTCCTAACTTGTTTTGGCTTCCTGCATTCTGTGGCAAAGTGTCCCAACTCATTGCAGTTGAAGCATCGAATTGTGCTTCGATCAACCATCCCTGTTTTATACCCACCACTGCTGGTGTTAGAGGATGAAGATCCACCTTTCTGGAATCTGTTGTGGTTGGACTTATACTTGAACTTGGGATTCCTTTTGAATCTGACATTTGAGAATCTCTTGACAATCAGGGCCATTGACTCATCCTCCAATTGCTCCAGTTCTTCCAAGGAATAAAAATCATCTCCTTATTTATTTGTAGTAGGAGGATCAAATTCTGCTACTATCACATTTTCTTCAACCTTGGAAGACTGTACCATTCTTTCTGACTGTTGAGATTGTTGTTGATATTGTGGTTGTTGTTGTTGTTCATCAGCTACTAGAGCAGTAGACGTGCTGACCACTCTTCCTTTCCCGTAGACTTCCTTCTGCTGAATCTGCTCCAACTCATAAGTCTTTAACACACCATAGAGCCTTTCCAAAGAAATCTCACTCAGATCTCTTGCTTCTCTTATGGCAGTGATTCTATGTTCGAGATGAGTTGGCAATGTTAGAAGAAACTTTTTGTTGACCTCCCTGATGGAATAGTATTTACCATTAATGTTCAGGTTGTTGATCAATGCATTGTACCTCTCAAACACTTCAGTGATTCCTTCTCCTGGATTGGATTTAAAGTATTCATACTCAGAGGTTAGGATTTCTAACTTGTTCTCCCTAACTTCCTCTGTGCCTTCATTAATAACCTCAATAGTTTCCCAGATATGTTTGGAATCTTTACAATTCATCACATGTCTATACATCAAGGGATCAAGGGAATCTACTAAAATTAATTGAAGGCTAGCATCCAGGGAGGCTTCTTCTATTTCAGCAGGAGAGAAATCCTCAGGATCTTTCACATAAGTTCTAGCTTTGGTGATCACCACATCATTTTCTATTACCTCTGGTTCAATAACCATTGGAATTTTTGGACCCTTCTTTAACACTTCCAGATATTTGGGATTAGCAACTTGTAAAAATAATAGCATCTTCTTCTTCCACATGATATAATTTTCTTTATCGAATAGTAGAATTTTAACGGTTCCAACTTTTTGTGTAGTCATTATGAATTTTTGAGTGAATAAAAAATTCAAGGAGTGAAAGAAACACAAAAGTCTAGGATCTTGATTTGTACGTTAATCAGAAGGCTCTGATACCAATTGTTAGGTCCCAATTTGTTTGTAGAAGGGGGGTTGAATGCAAACAATACCGTTTAATCGAATAAAATGCGGAATAAAAAGGTGAAACAAAATTCAAGTTAAATAAAACTTTTATTAAACTTGAAAGGTGTTACAACAACGGTATCTGTTACAAGGGATTAATCTCAAATCAATTATTACAAATATAGAATAAATTCGACATGAACTTTTTCTATTTTTGCAATGAAAAGATCAAATGCTAAATGTGATTTGAGATTAAGTTCTAGGGATTTTAATCCGCTAGATTGTTACACAAGAACAAGATAAATAATTCTAGTGGTTTGGATTTAACTTTACAATCTAGAATTTTGATCTTGAATAAAGCAGATGAAAAATGAAATATTGCTGCTTGTTTTTCTTTTCTGCTTGTTCTTGACTTGTGTGTTCTGTATAAATAATTGCATGAATGTCTTCTGCTTTTTGTTGTTTAAGTAAACAAAACAATCCAGTTGAATCAGCAAGACTTTCGGCAAGACAATCAAATGAACTGGCATGACAATCCATTTGAACTGGTAGGACTTTTGGTGAGACTATCCTTTTGAACTAGCAAGACAATCCCAATAGCTAGCAAGACAATCAGAATGAACTAGCAAGACTTTCGGTATGACTATCAATTGTCATACCGATTGTCATAGCAGTTCAAATCATATTGTCTTACTGAATTATTAATAGATTTTAATCTAATAACAATTCTGAAAATCCTTAATATTAATTCTGAATTAATTAATCAATTAATTCAATTAATCAATAAATTAATCTTTGCAGATATAATTTATTTTCTTAATTAAATTATTTGACTTAATTAATTAATAGAGAATTAATACTAATCTTGAGCAGCAACCATTCTTCTGAAAATCTTCTGAAAATTACTGTCAATTATGAATCAATTCCACCACTTCAATGTTGACACTCGATGTATTGTCTGGTTCATGAGTGACTAACTTTCGTGACGTTTCTTCAAGCCTTGACCTTGATACTCTTGATTTTCTTCAGACTAAATCCTTGTAATTAATTTATACCCTCACGAGATCTCTGTCACTTGATTAAATCCACAATCTTGATTGATATCACTGAGGCTTGATCAATTTCTTGAGCTTCTTCCAGTGAATTAAGTCTTTAAGTCTGTAGATGAATAATGTTTCTTAACCCTTTGACAGATGTTACTCTGTGAGATCTCTCTGACGATAGATCCACTATTTACTTATTACATTCTTATTTGAGTTGAGTTAAATCCTCGAATAAACAAATAGGCTAAGACATATGCCTTTCATAGCTTCACACAGTGGTTTTGTGAAGATATCTGCTAGTTGTTGATCTGTTGGAACAAAGTGCAATTCCACTGTACATTCATCCACATGTTCCCTTATGAAGTGGTACCTGATGCTGATGTGCTTTATCATAGAGTGTTGAACTGGATTACCTGTCATAGCAATAGCACTTTGATTATCACAGTAAATAGGGATTTTGAAATATGTTAACCCATAATCCAGTAACTGATTCTTCATCCAAAGAATCTGTGCACAACAGCTTCCTGCAGCAATATATTCTGCTTCTGCAGTTGATGTGGAAATTGACTTTTATTTCTTGCTAAACCAAGAAACTAATCTGCCTCCAAGAAATTGGCAGCTTCCACTTGTGCTTTTCCTGTCAATTTTGCAACCTGCAAAATCTGCATCTGAGTAACCTATTAGTTTAAAATCTGATTCTCTGGGATACCACAATCCCAGATCAGCTGTTCCCTTAAGATACTTGAAAATTCTTTTCACAGTTGTTAAGTGAGGTTCTCTTGGATCTGCTTGAAATCTTGCACAAAGACAGGTAGCATACATGATATCAGGTCAACTAGCAGTTAGATAGAGTAGAGAGCCAATCATACCTCTGTAATCAGTAATATCTACTAATTTACCAGTATCCTTATCCAGTTTTGTTGCAGTGGCCATGGGAGTGGATGCACTTGAACAATCTTGCATTTCAAATTTCTTCAGCAAGTTTCTGGTGTACTTAGTTTGACAAATAAAAGTGCCTTCTTCATTCTGCTTGACTTGAAGGCCCAGAAAATAGCTAAGTTCCCCCATCATACTCATCTGATACCTTGACTGCATCAGTTTGGCAAACTTCTTGCAAAGTCTGTCATTTGTAGACCCAAAAATGATATCATCAACATAAATCTGGACCAGAAGTAAGTCCTTTCCATGGTTGAGGTAGAACAGTGTTTTGTCTATAGTCCCTCTGTTAAATCCACTTTCCAGAAGAAACTGAGCTAAGGTCTCATACCATGCTCTAGGAGCTTGCTTAAGTCCATAAAGTGCTTTATCAAGCCTGTAGACATAATCTGGATGTTTGGAATCTACAAAGCCTGGAGGTTGTTCAACATATACTTTCTCCTCCAATTCTCCATTGAGAAAAGCACTTTTCACATCCATTTGAAAGACAGTAAACTTTTTGTGTGCAGCATAAGCCAAAAATATCCTTATGGCTTCTAACCTAGCAACTGGTGCAAATGTTTCATCATAATCAATTCCCTCTTGTTGAGAATATCCTTTTGCAACCAACCTTGCCTTATTCCTTGTAATTATGCCATCACTGTAAGTTTTGTTTCTGAACACCCACTTTGTACCAACAACATATCTATTCTTTGGTCTTGGCACTAGGGTCCAGACTTTGTTTCTTTCAAATTCATTTAACTTTTCCTGCATTGCTTGCACCCAATTAGCATCTTGAAGAGCTTCTTCCACTTTCTTTGGCTCAGTCTGAGAGAGAAAAGAATTTTAAAGACATTCGTTTGAAGTACCTATTCTAGTTCTGACACCTGAATCAGGATTTCTAATTATCAAATCAGGTGTATGTGATTTAGTCCACTTCCTTGCAGATGGAAGGTTTTCTCTAGAACTGGATGCTCCCCCATGATCCATGCTGTCTTCATTTTCATTTTCTGATGCTCCCCTGAAACTATGCTCTCTGAGTTGGATTCTTCAGAATTTAGATTTTCAGTACTATCAGAACTTGGCTTATCAGAACTTGACGAATCAGAACTTGAAGAGCCAGATGTATGTTCTGATGCTTTTTGAGATGTGGTAGGATCTTGAGTATGCTCCCCCTGCATAGGAGCATCTTCCTTTGGCGTAGTCACCACAGTTTCAATAACATCAGAGTTTAATCCATCAGAGTTTACAGTATCAGGACTTAGACTGTCAGGATTTTCAGTATCAGAATTTGAGTCTTCATTTTCAAATCTCAGCTGATCATGATCAATAAAATCTTCAAGACCAGTAATCTTCTTGTCATCAAAAGAGACATTGATAGATTCCATGACCACTCTTGTTCTCAAATTATAGACTCTGAAGGCTTTTGTGGAAAGTGGATATCCAACAAAGATTCCTTCATCAGCTTTTAGATCAAATTTGGATAGCTGTTCAGGATGAGTCTTGAGAACAAAACACTTACATCCAAATACATGAAAGTACTTCAGATTTGGCTTCTTTTTCTTCACCATCTCATATGGTGTTTTTTCTTGCTTGTTAATGAGTGTTGCATTTTGAGTAAAACAAGCAGTTTGCACAGCTTCACCCCAGAAATAGGTTGGAAGCTTTGCTTCTTCAAGCATTGTACGTGCAGCTTCAATGAGAGTTCTATTCTTCCTTTCAACAACTCCATTTTGCTGTGGAGTTCCAGGAGCAGAAAATTCCTGCTTAATTCCATGTTTTTTGCAGAACTCTTCCATTATCAAATTCTTGAACTCAGTGCCATTATCACTCCTTATGATTTTCATAGAATCTTTGACCAATTTATCCAGATGTTTGACATGATCAATCAAGATAGATGCAGTTTTACTTTTTGTGTGCAAGAAATACACCCATGTATATCTGGTGAACTCATCCACTATGACCAACGCATATTTCTTCTTTGCAATAGACATGACATTCACTGGATCAAATAGATCAACATGTAGTAGATGATAAGGCTCAAGAATTGATGATTCAGTATTGCTCTTAAATGAAGATTTTCTTTGTTTGGCCTTCTGACAAGAATCACAAAGGCCATCAGGAGCAAATACTGACTTTGGAAGTCCTCTCACAAGATCTTTCTTGACTAGCTCATTTATATTGTTGAAATTTAAATGAGAGAGTTTCTTGTGCCAATTCCAGCTTTCTTCAATTGATTCTCTACTCATCAGACAGATTGCAGAACCATCAGTACTTGTTGAAAGCTTAGCTTCATAAATGTTACCACGCCTGTATCCTTTCAGAATAACTTTGCCTTTAGCTTTACTCACAACTTCACAGTGTTCTTCAAAGAAATCAACATGATAACCTCTGTCACATATTTGACTTATACTCAGCAGATTGTGTTTAAGTCCTGAGACCAGAGCTACTTCTTTAATGATGACATTCCCAAGATTGATATTGCCATATCCCAATATTTTTCTAATGTTGCCATCTCCATAAGAAACATTTGGGCCAGCTTTCTCCACAAAGTCTGATAGCAGGGCCTTATTTCCAGTCATATGTCCTGAACATCCACTGTCCAGAACTAGAATATTTTTCATGTTGCCCTGCAATCACAAAGACCACTAATGATTAGTTTTAAGGACCCAGACTTGCTTGGATCCTTTGGCCTTGTCAAGTTTGTTAACATTTGCAGCGGATTTAGCATCAGAGTTTATATTAACATTATTCTTATCAGAACTTACACTGTCAGACTTTGAATCAGAATTTACACTACAAGGAATAATGGAAACTTTCTTCAAAGAAGGTTTTATTTGATAATAATCATAGTACAAACTATGATATTCCTTATAAGTATAAATGGAATGCCATAAACTACCACAATGAAAACAATGGTAAGGAGTTTATGTTCTTATTCTTCCTGCAAAAAGAAGCCAGATGGTTAGAACTTCCACAGTTATGACACATTTTCCTAGGAGCATCAGGAACAGGCTTATAATCATTGCTTTTATTCACACCTTCCTTTCCATTCCTATTTTTCCTAGGTGATTTTACCTTGTTTACATTCTTAACATCTTTCAGCTTATGCTTAAGCTGCTTCTTAGTCATTAAACATATGTTTACTTCAGCTGTCTTTTCCTGTTTTAGTTTGTCAGAAGTTAATTCCACTTTAACTTCTGATTTCTCATTATCAGACTTTACAGTTACAAACTTAACAGGTTTTAACTTTGGCTTTTGCTTAACAACAACAGGCTTAATTTCTACAGTTCCTTTATCATTCTTATCCTCTCCATAACCTAAGCCCTCTTTCCAATTTTCACTACTTAGCAAATTTTGAGTTGTTCTGTCAGAGTTAGTCCAAGTCCTGATAATCTCTCTTTCCTTTTCTAACTCAGTTTTTAGAGATTCATTTATTTTTAGCACTTCATCCCTAACATAAAAAGCATCATCTCTATCCCTCTGAGTTTGATGGAACATAACTAACTCTTTTTCTAAGAAATCATTTCTTTTCTTAAAAGCAAGATTTTCAGAAGTTAATCTTTCACATGTTAAAGTTTGATCTCTATAACTAACAAACATGGTTTTAAGATATCTTCTCAACTCATTAATATCATCAGTATGAAAAGCATAAGTAGTCTGAGGTACCTTTGTTTCAGCAGCTTCAGAACTGCTCGCAGCACTTTCTTTATCAGCATTTGCCATCAAAGCATAATTCTCCTCACTTTCAGAGTCTGAGGTGTCTGTCCAGCTTTTCTTCTTTGTGACAAGAGTCTTGCCTTTGTCACTCTTTACTTTCTTGCAATCAGGAGATATGTGGCCTTTCTCACCACAGTTATAGAATTTGACATTGGTATAATCTCCTCTATCAGACTTTCCTCCTCTGCCCTCAGATCTTCTGAAATTCTTCTTATCAGAACTTGTGCCTTTCCTGGAAAACTTCTTTCCCTTCCTGAACTTTCTGTATGCAATCTTTGTGATCCCTTTCACCATAAGAGCACACAGCTTCATCATCTCCTCATCTAAATCAGTCTCAGGTAAGCTTTCAGAATCTAAGTCATCATCACTTTCAGAACTTGATAACTCAGTATCAGACTTTGTGACAAGAGCTTTACCCTTGTCTTTCTTTGAGGTAGCTGCTTTGGGGAATTCTTCTTCAGCCTTAAGAGCAACTGTCCTTGACTTTCCTCCTTTCCTCTTGCTTCTTCGTTCCATCTCAAGTTCATGAGTCTTGAGCATTCCATAAATTTCATCAAGAGTTGTTTCATCAAGATTGTAGTTGTCTTTTATTGTTGTTGCCTTCAAATCCCAACATTCAGGAAGAGCTAACAGGAATTTAAGGTTTGAATCTTCAAGATCATACTCCTTATCAACCAATGACAAATCATTCAAGAGTTTGACAAATCTATCATATAAATCAGTCAATGACTCATTAGACTTTGAGTCAAAGTGTTCATACTCTTGAGTGAGTATTGTCTTCTTGTTCTTCTTAATTGTATCAGTTCCCTGACACCTTGTTTCCAGAACATCCCATATCTCCTTAGCAGTCTTGCAGTTAATTACCCTGTTTGACATTACATTATCAATGGCACTATGCAGTAAGTGTCGTACCTTAGCATCCTTAGCAATTGATGTGATATCTTCAGCAGTATAATCACTTTTCTCCTTTGGTACGGTCTTTGCTGCTTCACCTGCAACTGCAACTGCGAGCTTGGTTGGTTTGTGAGGCCCTTCCTTGATTCTATCAAGATATTCTGGATATGTTGCTTCCAGGAACATGGTCATCCTCACCTTCCATATGGGATATTCAGATGGTCTCAGTATGGGAACTCTGATGGTCTCATACCGACTTTGAATTTGTGTCTTTGGTGGTTCTTCAGTTTTGGTAGGCTTAGTTGGAGTTTCTATGTCAGAAATGATTGTGTTTGAATCTTAAACTGTATGTGCGTTAACAGATAGGCTCTGATACCACTTGTTAGGTCACACACACTGTAGAGAGGGTGAATACAGTGTAAAGTACAATCAAATCGAACTTTAATATCTCAAGTAACAGAAAGATTAACTTTATTAAAACAATAAATTCTGTTACAGTATAGAACTGTTACCTCTCAGTGATGAACAAATATCACGAGAGCTGCTAGGGTTACTACGAATAATCTTCTCGTATATGATAACACTTATAGTGTAAACCCTATGTATGTGTTTATATACTACACAGTTACAAGATAATCGCTAATTGATATAGAATATAATTCTGCTTCCTAAAATATATCAATCAGATATCTTTTCTTCCAAGTATTTTATTCTTTATAGAACTCCTTCTTCATGCATATCTCTTCTTATGTTTGTCTCGATCTTCTTTCCTTTAATCAGCTACTGTCCTTATTTGAACGTCCTTCAGCACTTAAGTTCTGATATCCATCTTCTGATGATTATCTCCTGATAATATAAGTACTGATATCCTTAAGTTCTGACTTCCAGTAAGTACTGATTTATCCTGTTTAAGTAAGATCTGAAAACTAAACATAAATCATATTAGGCATGACATTATCAAATATATCCAACACTAGTATTTCGTTTTATCCTGGAAAGCAGGTCGCTAAATACTGATGGTGCAGGGTGAAACTGCTTTAAAAAGACAGTTTTCTGGAGTGAAGATTAAATCCAAACTCTGTTTTTTTTTTCTCAAACCCTTCTCATTATTTAATTGTTAATTCTTATATGTTTAGGTGATTTAAGAATTAGCAATATTCTCGTGAATTAGTTATATATTCAATATATATATAATGTCTATATCGTATAAAATTGATAAATCAAACATACTAGGATTTATAAAAAAAAAAACCAAACATCATTCAAATTCGAATATAAATGGTAAGAATCTCATAACAAAATATATGCACACTATCGGCAAACTGACCTTCTTTAGCGGATTCAGGTTGGCCATTGCATTCACATTTACAAGTGATTTTTTATTTAAGATAAAAGCTTATGATTATAAATTATGATTAAATTTTCATTTCAAAATTCTTTTTCTTTTTCAATAGTGGAAGAAATAATATAAAAATATTTTACTCCCTGGGTCCCATGATAAACTTATTAATTATTTTCGCGCGTTGATGAAGCCTGAGAAACACATACACAATATGTGTTGCTTCAGTCCTCAACTTTTCCGGTAAATATAGAGATGTGAGGTAGCACACTGCATACACCCCAAGTTAGAAAGAAACGAAGTCACAACAAATGACTCTGGAGAACATCATCTACCTAGAATAAGTACAAGTGCATGCTATTCATAATCCTCACAAACAAAACAATGATTATAGCATGTTGTTAATAAGTAGAAGCAGTCCAGAATCTTAGGCCTAATCCAAGTCAGACACTAATCCTGCATGCATATATATCGAGCAGCCACCTGGGAGTACTATACAAGCAAAGCCTTGCAAAAATTGTTGGACAACATATTGCTTCAAGTGCAGCTACAACATGTTGCAATTCAATTTAGCCTGTGTTAAGTGCCAACATTGTGCTCTACTTGCACTATATCATCCATATCATAGGGGCCATCTAAGTAAAAATTTGCATCCTGCCAGTACGCATTCATTTGCAAGTTATAATACCAAGTATATGTCTAAAGTGCAAACCCCTGTTATGAAAAAACTATAAAAACCACTATCATTACCCTTCATTCTCTTTAGTTAACACAAGTACACAGGTTCAACTTAAAATGACAAAATTTAACGCCAGCTATATGGAATCTCATGTAAATTCTAAAAAGGAGTTGTTACAGAATCTAGCATAGAAGCAGATCTACGCTTTTGTCATAATGAGATTTTTTATTATTTTTTTCTGAATTTTATTTTTAAGCATGATTGTTGTTGAGAAAAAGCATAGGTGTCCATTTTAGAATCTAAATGTGACTTCATGATGGATTCTGTGTGTGTTCTCTCTAGTTCTCTGTCGTGTTCCTTATTTGACAACAGTTAAGCTTACCTCAAACAGATTTGAATGCACTGGAGTATCCATCCAAATATCCCCAAGTTCAGTTACTCCAGCTATTTCGCTTATTATATCTGCCTTGAAAGTTGAAGAAGGTTTACAATTTTCTCCTGTATCAAACATCAAAAGTTGCATAAGAATTAAAATCAGTTATTGGACAAAAACGAGTCATATATACAGTGTTCTAAATATAGCATGGAATATGGAGCACACTTCAATTCCTAAGCAGCAGGCAACCCTCTTTCAACTTGATACAAAATACTAGTATATCTTTTACTCGGAATGGTTTAATAATCAAATGTCTACGTAGTCAAGTTTCTGTACAAATTTACTTTGTAAATCCTTTTCTATTTGAAATTTAAAAAGTTTCTTTATAATGTATGTTTTGCATATGAAGTATCAACAGATTTAGTAGCATGTATGCAAGAGGGGAAAGTAGATTAAAATTTTAAAAGAAAACTTTAGTGCCCAGGGGCCTGATCACTGATGCCCCTCCTGGATGGATGTCTGGTAAAGTATATTAACTTTCTCATTAATGTTCAAATTACGTATTAAAATTCACCTGCAAACAAAGAGGTTAACTCTGTCTCAAATATGGATTGAGATCCAGATGGAGAAGTATGACGTATTTTCTTGATGATCTCCATTTCCTGATCAACATAAAACAAGAATTAATATAAATTACCATAACCTCACAGCCCACTCGGTTATTCAAACAAAATTATTCAAGAATTTTAAGTGTTTTTATAGACCTGTGAAGGTGTCTGTAGGATATCAATCTTAAAATCATTTTCAGCATTTGAGTCTACGTGCTTGTTTGAACTTGAAATTTCTTCCGCTGAATGAATTGAATTCTCTTTGGCTATAGAAGTTCCAACCTTTTTGGCATGCCTCTGTTGATAAAACACTTTAGAAACCACATATTCACCTTCATTTTCATCATCCTCAGCTCCAAGATGGTATAGATGCATCACCCATTTAGATTTGACAGGCTTGCAATCCTTTGTTGCAGTACTATAAAGAACCAAGATTTTCTTGTAGCCCTTTGTTACACCATTCTCCAACACAGGTCTGGTCATACCTGTTTTGTGCCATCTAACAGAATCCTCATTTTGAATTTTGCAAAGTTTCCTTTTGCCAGAGGCATGTGCATTCATAGATTTATAGAAGTAATATGCATTGCTTCCGTCTTTCTTGGTACCTAAAGCATGCATGATGAAGAGAAACTATTACGAACTCTAGATATTATATAGTTCAGTTCAGGTAATGCTAATATCAAAGATAAGTGCCCAAGATATTAAAAAAATTGTAACTCAAGAAGCCGACAACAGAGAGATTTAGAGTTACAAACCAAGAAGAAAGAAAGGGGCAAAAGCAAAAAGGTAGAAATCTACTTGGTTTTGGATAGGTGAATCATGCATGTTCTCTTTTTTTTTCTATCCTATACTTTTCTCTTTGCCGACCTTCTCTGGACAACAAATAATTCCTCATGCCAGTGATTTCGACTAACACAGGAAATGCCTACAATATTTCTTCTCAGAAGCCTCACCTTTTACTTGTTTTGCAGTTTTACTTTAATATCATTCAACAATACAAGGACACACATTCAATGCTATACATTTTATCTACAAAGCATTAAATGTAAGACTGCATATATATTTTCATTCATTGTTTATGTCAGAATTTACAAATTCAAGTTCACTAACAACAAGAGTAAACCAGTACGCATCACCTTCTAGATAGATAAGTGGATAATCAATATAGTTACTGCGTTACTGGTGAAGAGGGTCCATTTTGATTTTACAGATGACAATTTCTTGGTCATGCTATATGCTAAAGTGTGATTTACTTTCGAATGAAGGGCCTATTCTGTAAAACAAAGGTGCACTTAAGCACAGATCAAACATGTGATTGTATAAGGTAGACTTTAATCAGCAAGTAAACATGTATTAATGACTTAATTAAATGTTCTATACTCGCCCTAAATATGTAGATGTTCTATAATCGAGGGAAACAACTTATAGTGAACAATAAAATTTACAATGCTTTGACCATAGCTAAACTGTAGCTGATATATGTGGATTATTGTTAATTTTTGTACCCTGTCACAACGTATCACAACTTTTGGTTGGGCATATTGTGGGCTAAAAGACCAGATTGTCACTTACTCAGGACAGTGTTTTGACCCTTGATTTCGATTCGAACTTGCCCTGGTCGATATGAACTGCTACATGTTGGGCTCAGCAAGCCCGGCAAATATCAACTAGTGTTACAACATTCATATACAACAACTCTTGCTCACCTGGGAGCTTTTCAGGATGGGTGTAACATATTCCACCTTCCTCATGAAGTGTGATGATGAACATATCAATAAACATGTGCGATCGGAGATTCCCTATTCCGCATTTAGCTGCTAGATGATCCAGCAGCTCAACATCTGTTGGATCAAACTTTACACCAGCTGGCAAATTAGTCCATTCCCGAAGCACCTGCAGAAAAAGAGAACAAAGAACAGGGCACCTGGTATTCAACAGCCTTGGTACAGTAGAATTCCTGAGTGATTTGGGGTCGGTAAAAGTTGTACTTAGTGCCCTCCCCAATAATCCCCCAGGGTCATCGACATGGTTAAATCAACTTATATATTAATATTTCATTTTTACTCAATTTTATATCAACTTATAACATTTTACTCCAATTATTAGCATCATTAAAAAGTTATAAAAAGTTGTATATGTGGTCTAAATTAAATCGTAAATGAATCATAAACTTAAAAAAGCATTAATAATATGAATTTTCAAGGTTGTGTCCAAGAACACATGTTAAAAATCTATACTTGAATAGTTGTCGAAATTTTATTGACGAAAAGCTTATTAGTAATAATGTACTCCTTACATGTACAAAAATTTAATTTTCATAACTCATCTAGGGCACATTCTTATGGTTCCCTTGGGCACACACTAGAAAAACAGTTAATGATATACACTTTTTGCACTAGTAAATTTATTTTAATAATTTTGGGAAGTTGTCACGTTTTGGCAATGTCGGCAACCTCATGACAACATACAATTTCAGTAGATTGACAATTAAGCTTGTTAATTTCAGTAGATTGACAATTAAGCTTGTTATGTCACATAAGATTTGACAACCAATTGACAATTTTATAATTTAAATCAAATACTAAAAACTTCAATCTCTAAGGGGTCTATCATTGGATGCAATTATACAATTATGTCACATCATCAAGTAATCACAAATGACATGCATAGTGGTGAATTTTATATAAAATTTAGGAGAAAGAGATAAAAAATAGTTAAATTATAAATTATTTGGATGTAAAATGTAAGTAGTATTAGATTTAAAATTTTATATTAGCAACAAACAACATTTTTTGGTGCAAAATTATATCAATAGTTATAGCAATTTTGCATTATAAGTATTGTCATTTATGTGATTTGAAACAAAGTTAAAAATTTCAAAAGATTCTATTATTGGATGCATAAATGCATAAATATATTATTTGTTCTAAATTTGAAACTAAAAATGCATGTATCCATACTTCATGTATTCATACCACAACATGTAATAATCACAAATATAACATGTATAGTGATAAACTTTATACAAATTTTAGGAGTGAGAGACAAAAAATAATTAAATTGTGAATTATTTGATGCAAAATACAACTAGGAGTTAAAATTTTATTATACCATCAAAAAATATTTCCTAATACCAAATTATAGGAATAATAATAACTATTTTTCATTTTATATTGTACTTGCCTTTAGAGCATCTTCAATTTTCAATGAGTTGTCACCTAAAATTAATTTTAGAAAAATTATATAAAGTGAGTTGTTGTATACAAATTTGAATTGCATTTTTGTAATGTTATAATTCACCCCTATACTTATAAAAATAGTCTTGATTTTATATAGATAAATGACTTAACTTTAGCTAATTATCTAAGTTAATCATAGGAACATTAAATCCATATTGATATCACAATTTTATACTCACTCCCTCGCCACACAATACTAGTCTCCGTTGAGAGAATTTTTTCCCATGATTTTTGTAAATCTCCACCTTTCAAAGTAAATATGCGGTCAATTTTTCTAAATTACTTTTTTTTCAAAGTTTTATAATAATGAATGATAGAGTAGTTTATATTTTTATAGAATCTAAGCATTTATGATGGGTATAGGTGGAAAAAAAATATTTTTTAATATGTGTAATTTTTTTAAAATAGACTTTTAATGTGGGACGAAGTGAGTATCAACTTGACAACATTCTAGTACAATTAAATCTCTTTAAAGTAATAGGTTGGTACCGAGAAAAAATATTATTTTAGCGAGTTTATTACTTTCGGAGAATAACCATTATGTTAGGAACAGAAAAAATATTATTTTAACGAGTTTATTACTTAACAATTATTATTTAATCGAGATTCAACTATACTATAATTATCATCAATCTTTAAAAGTTGCCTACTTGTCCCTTACATTAAATTCTAAATACCACTTAAACTAGAAAAGTATTATTAATATACGGACATTATTTTGCACTTACAAATGTATATTAACCATTTTTTAAAATTGCCAAATTTTGGGACCAGGGCATGACGGACAATAGGTTGGAAATGAAGGTTGTGAAGATTCTCTTCACATAGGCCATGATATCAGATGTGTTTATTATTTTTCTTTTAAAATAATTAAATTAAATTAAATTTTAATAACCCATCGATCGTGACAATTATAAATCTTCATATTTTGGAAGATGTTAATCCAAATAAATAATGGAGTATTATTTAATTCGTAAAAACATTAGTTACACTAAAATTGAAAGAAATTATGTACATTATATATATTGAGGTATATAAAATATTTTTCAATTATTTTAAAGTTAAAAAATATAAATCACCCTAAAATGAAAAAAATTCCGTTCCAACAGTATATATAGATTTTTGTTGTTAAAAGTATCAGATTCCTAGGTATATCATTTTAAAGGATTCAGGTGTATACATAATTTTTTGGATTTTAAGAGTACACTTTTGATATGCGTTATTTATAATTGATTAGGTAATTTATTGCGCATTTACATAGTTTTTTAAAATTTTAAGAATATCAGATTCTTTATATCACTGGGTAACTTATTGTGATTGGTGTTGTTTAATAATTTTTATTTTAAATTATAAAAAAATAATAAATAAATTTTATTATTCAAAATAATTTTGTTAGCTGTGTTAATTGATGTTTAAGAAATTGATTAAAATAATTTACACGAATAATTAGTTGAAGGAATAGTCATATTATATATATAACATTTTAATAATAGTAATAAAATCATAGAAAACCGCAATTATGACATAAATGTAATTTTTTTGATAAAAAATTAAAATTTAAATATGATTAAATAACATTTTTAAATGCGGGGACCCCTATCATTGTATACATGCTCATTATTAGTTTAAGAAATTTAATTTAAAATTTTAATTTATTCAGGTACAATATAATGAAAGAAAAAGTGTGCACCTTTTTTTATTTATTTAGTCGGGGAGAAGATGGTTCAATTGGTTAAATTTAATAGAAGAAATTGGTCATATGTTATTCAACATGTATAAAAGTAAAAACTTCCTGATATTATTTTTATACAAATTTTAGAGATGTACACCGAAAAATTTATATATTCGATAACTTATCACAATTCCTTCGCGACCATTTTTTTTTTCTTTTTCTAAAAATAGCCATTGATTTTTCGAAAAGTCAAGCCTAACCTTAAGTTGTTCAAATATAAATTGGATTAATCTAAGGCATTCCCAATTTTCTCTTATTATAATTAATTTATAGAGAATAAAGATTCTAAGGTCAATCTTAGGAAAAAAATTTAAGGGAATGGTTGGCTTGAGTGTATTTTATTTTTTTTATCAAATTGATTACTTTTCTAATTCAAAGACATGTAAAATATAAGATAAGAAAATATTTAATAATAAATAATTAAAATTACTTGTTTACATGTATTTGTAGTGATCTTAGAGCATCTCCAACCATATAGAACCCTAAACTAAAAATTATTAATACATGATATAAATAAAAAATATAGAGATTATGTAAAAAAAATTCATCTCGAATGATACATTACCCTTGTTTATAAATATAGTTAACCTCTTGATATTAGCTATATTTGTTGAACCACTATAGACCTATATGAAATCTGTAAAAAAAAATTAATCTTCATTACCGTATTGAAGTAATATATTCTATTTATAAAAATATAAAATTTTAATAACATATTATTTTTAAAATATAGTTAACCAATATAGTTGATTCCATCGAAGTATAATGTCTTACAGATTCAACAAATTTTACATATTGCTATATGTCTAATTTAGCCAACTAATTATAGCGAACACCACTAGATCTCCTAAATCATCTTTAATGCTTGCTGACTAAAATGATTGGCTAAATAATGTAAATTATTTAAAATTTACTGAACCTGTAAAGCATTATACTTCAACGGAACTGACTATAATGGTTGACTATATTTTAAAAATATTATACTATTATTAATTTCAATATATTATAAATATATTATTTTATTTCATTATGGTAATAGATGATTTGACACATTGCTACAGGTCTTCAAAGGTTCGACAAATATAGTCAAAGGTTGACTAAAATTATAGCTAATGGTTTTGTACCATTGGAGCGCGTCAAATTTTTAATGTACTGTACATTGGTGTATGTTATTCGCGAATGATATAGTCATAATTAACGAGACAAGGGTTGCAGTTAATGTAACATTAGAGCGATGGAGGGATATATTGGAGTCTAATGGATTGCTTGTTAGTCAGTCCAAGACGAAATATTTGTGGTGTAACTTTAGTAATCAACCGAATGATGAGGGGATGGATGTTCTAATGGGCGATCAAGTATTGCCCCCCAAAGATAATTTTAGGCATTTGGGTTTCGTTTTACATAAGGAAGGGGGGATAGATACGGATGTTCCACATTATATCAAATCAGGATGGTTAAAATGGAGGGCTGCTACAAGAGTATTGTGTGATATGATGGATTGAAAATGGCTCAAGAGTGTAGGTTAGAGGTGGCGAAAATGAGAATGTTAAGGTGGATTTGTGGACGTACCATGTTGGATAGATTATCAACTGATTTTTTCAGGAATAAATTACGAGTTGCGCCTATCACAGAAAAAGTGAGAGAAGGTCGATTACGTTGGTTTTGGCATATTAAGGGAAAAAGGGTATTTGTTCCAGTGCGCAGGGTGGAGGATTTAGTGGTATCGGGATCGAGAAGGAGAGGGAGACCAAGAGGGACTTGGGCTGACCTACTCACGCTGGACTTGAGGGCCCTAAACCTCAGTGATGACCTGACCTCGGATAGGAGATCTTGGCGCAGGAGGATTAGGGTGGCAGATTAGTTTTGACTTTCGTAGTTTGCATGTGTAGCTTGTAAGTTAGTACACTTTTTGGTAACTTGTAATAATTTTCTTTGTCTAATACTTATACTTACTATGTTTGGTAGTTTGTTTTCATAGTTATTAATAGTCTTAGTTGTTCGTGTAGGTGCTACAATTTCACTTTTTAAAACCATATGACTAATTGCATGATATGGTAGATGGATTGTGTTCTGTTTTAGTTTTTTAAACATGTTTGTGGTAATTCAAAATATATAGTTTGGAGAGTGATAGTTTGGGGCATCAAAAGGAATGCAAATTGAGAAATAGAAAGGGTTTACGATAATGAACTAATGAACGAAACTTTTTACGGTATTGGTAAGTCACATGTGAAGAAAACTATGGGATGAGGTATTGTATCATTGTTTATCATTGCGTCGCTTACTGGTACTTACTTTTATGGATCATTGTTTACCTCTACACACATATTTGTGCGCATACACAGAAGTCGGGGGTATTTTGAGAAAACAGTCTCTTCATTTTTTGTAACGAGGGTAAGGCTGCGTACGTTATACTCTTTTCAGACACTGCCCTATGCGATATTATTGGGTACGATTGATTGATTGATTTTATATTTATGCCATGTCACATAAACTTTTAGGTAAGAGTTTTGTTGCCTTGAAAATGGTCTTAGGAAAAGTATTCTAAGATTTATGTTAAAATCCTTATACTCTTAATTTATATATATATATAACAAAATATATTATTGACTCTTAATAATTTAGCATACATTCAATTCCAATAATGCGCTTTATAATCACTCGAGGAGAAATAGAATTAATCTTTCGTGTTACCGGGATTCACTAATACGGAGGAATAACATAATGGATGTGGAACATCTGCTGCTAGAAATGAATTATAAGAAGGTTTCTGAAATTAATTGGAGGATTAAGGATTCAGGATTCAGGATTCACGATGAAAAAAAAATAAGAAAGTGATATAATAATATAATAATTAAGACCGGAACTTGACTCTTGAAGTTGAGTACGAGGCTCTTGGTGATTGAAAAGTCACCCTCATCATTTTCAACGAACTATCTAGACAAGTTTGTAAGTCAATAAATAACGAGTATTCATAAAATTAGAGCTTCAATAGGCTTCTCCAGCATCTTCAATAGTTTTTGAGTTTATTTCCTGAATTTATATTCTCTCTCGTATTTTTATGTGACATTTGACTTTTGTGTAGCCTAATTATAATAATAATATTCAATTTTTTCTTTTTGTGAATAAAAAAATTAAATAACTAAAACTTTAATTTACAAAAAGAAAATTTAAAAAATATTATTTTATCTATGCAGTCAAAGTACTTAAAAGTGTGGGCAAAAAAATCAATTGACATAAAAAAGATAGAGGGAGTATAAAATATTGTATTCTAGTAATTTAAGACATCAATGACTATTCTCACCTTCGGCAATATTTCATTTATTAATTCCTTATATAATATATTATCAATAAAAAATATCATTATTACAAAAAGTGAATAAAGAGAAAAAAAAGGATAAAATGCTCCTTTCAAATATATATTATAAAACAAAAGTTAGAATAGGAGAGAGATTAACTAAAAATAAGGAAATGTAAGAAGATTTAGTGATTTAAGAAATTACTAAGATGCTTTTGGAGTAGTTTTTTTTCACATATTGGTTATATTATATTTTAAAACTTCAAATACCTAAACTATTTGAGTTGCTCCTAGCTCTTCAAAATCTTAAAAAACTCTTCTCTCTCCTTTTTTCTACGAGCCTATCACTTTCTCTTAAGTTATATTTTATTATAAAATAATACAAACATCCACTTTCTCTCCATTTTGTATTATCCTCCTAATTAATAAAAAATAATTTATTATTAAAATAATATTTAAAAAGTGGGTATAAAGAGTGTAGTTAGAAATGAATGTACATTAAATTGCTAAAAAATAATTTTCTTTTTATCTTTTAAAAGTGACTTAAGAGTATGATGTTCTATCAATCTCTTTTATCAGCATTTGTGTTCTTCAAGCGGATATGTAGAGCCTAATATAAATGCTCTAAGAGTACTATCTATAAATTTGATTGTAATTTACAATAACACACCTTAAAAAAACACTACATTAACACCCATCATAAAATTAACTATAAATTCATAAGATATTCATAATATTCTTAAGTTTATAAAAATTTAGCATTAAATACAAAATAATAGACATCATAATGACCAAATTACGCCAATTCAAATGAAAATAGATGATATAAAAATTATCCAACAAGAAAATAGAACGTATTTTGCATCATAATACATTTTTTCATGATCGTAAAGTCTACTAATATGTGTTTTAAATAAGAACATATTAGTTTATAAAAAAATAGGGACCAGAATTGAACATGATGATGATTTTCGATGGCTCAAAAAATCACTTATATGGGTTCAAGCTCATTTTGACTTATCATAGAGTGCTCAGTTCAAATGAGTTGAGCCCAATACATGTGTCTGCTTAAGAGATATTAAAATACGCAATTTATAATTTAAAATAAATAAGTATTTTTTAAATTAGTAGATAAATATTTATAAGTTATATAAGTGTTTATATAATTTTATTTATAAGTCATAATTTTTTTATTTGAATAAATTAAAATAAATAATTTTTAAATATAAATATCATAAAATTTAAAGATAATGCTAATTACAAAAACAAAAAATCAAAATAATTTAAAAAACGCATGATATTACTAACATTTAATTTATCCGCTTATTAGTTATAAATTTGACTTATAAATTAGAAGTAGACTTATATATCATAAGTTGACTTATAAGTTAGAAACAAACATGTCCATGTATATATAAGTATGTTTTTTAGCAAAAGTATGTGAATCTCAATTTTTTTGAAGTCAAATTTATAACTTAAAAATTAATAAGTTGAATGTAAGCAACGACATATTTTTTCTCAACTTATTTTATGTTTTTTTTTAACTTTAATTTTAAAATATATGTTTATAAATATTATATTAATTCAAAATTCATGAATTAAGATAATTATATATTAAAAATATTATTTTAGTTCATTTAAGTAAAAATAATTCTGACTTTTAAGTAAAGTTATCTAAACACTTATATAACTTATAATTTCTAATCTAGTTATCACTTATACATCATTGATTCATTTTAATTCATAGGTTAATTGTTTTAAGATTTATCACGGATACTTAATACTTACTATTTCAACCGTTCATTCCTTTTTCATTATTGAAACTTGACTATTTTAATTATGTTAAATAACTTTTATTATATTATATAAAACTTAAATCATTGTAATCTTATAGCAAGTTCAATGTTGTTTGTAAAATACATATTAATATTGTTATATTTTGAAATAAAAAAGTAAATTATGATGTTAAAATATAACTTGTGCTTTAATGAATAGTTTTAAAATCACACCAATTTTTAAAAAAAAATTATATTTCAACCATCTCTTTTTTAAATATACAAATTTTTTTGGCACTAATTCACTATTACTTTAAATATCCAATTCTCTCCATCTACCCCTTATATGTTTACGTGATAATTATAGCAACATATATTTTACAATATTTTAATATTTCGCACCAATTAAATTATTTTGCTATTTTACATTCATGTTTAATACTTTAATGGAATATCGTATATCTAACACTCTTTTAGCACAATTTGCTCTTATAAAATAATATGTAAAAATATACCCAAAATGTTTATAATTATATAATATAAATTCAAATATTTTATATAACTTGTTATATAAAATAAATTTTAAGATCAGGTTAAGGTGTAGTGGGATCGAAATTAATTTAAATATGATTGAGTAATTTTTTTTACGCCAACCATGATTAGAAAGTTCGTTTCACAAGCCCATGTGAACCTCTAACTTATTATTTCAGCAATTTACCCTACATGACACCTTCCTCTTTTCTTATTGAAAATTAACTATTATAATTAGTTAAATGATTTTTAGTATATTATATATTTAACTTACATATTTGTATTCTTAAGATGAGATGTGAACTAAACTTTATTCAAACAATATATAGATATACTCAAAATATAAATAATCATATAATGTAAATTTATATATTTTTTTATAAATTATTGTATACAACAATTTTTTAGACCAACTGCAAATTTAAAACACATTAATTAACTAATTATCAGCTATTAATATTAAATTGATTCTAATTAATACTATTTGTCAAATTAATTATAATAGTTTATATTAAAATAACTAACAAATTATTATTTAAAAGTTCAAGCCATGTGAAAATTAAATCAATATCAACTAATAAATTATAATAATTTGTGAATACTGGGAGACGGCTCATTGGAGGTGATATATTTAATGAGAGAGAGGTTTTTAGATTTTTATATCTATAATTTTCATAATTTCAGAGTAATTAAGATTAAATAAAATAATTTTTAGAAGTGCCTACAAAACACGTATTATTAAACTGGATCTAAATCTTATCACAAATTTAACTAACTTCAAACTAATACTTAATTTTGAATTAAAATTTAACTAATTTTCATATATCACGTACTTTCAAGTACCTCGTTAATATACTTGTCCTCCTTTTTCACTTTTTAATGAGATTAAAAATATATTAGAGTATGTCCAATGGTATGCCAAATTTGAAACTATATTTATATTATAGCATCAAAAGTAAATAAAAATCATCAATTCGGTTGGTTAAATGTTGTGCTAAGAAAAAGCACAATGATATAATTTGTAGTGTTATATTTGATACCACATTAAAATATGAAAACAGAGGTAAATAGATAAATGAGGTAGTTGTACGTTTGGGTATTAAAAATTAGATAAATTTGAGTTCAATGAATTACTTGAAAGTTAGTTAAATTTAAAACATAATTTAAAATAATGCAGAAGACATAGCACCAAAATGAATTTTTGGTGATAAATTTATAGAAATAACTATACTTAGAACATGTCCAATAGTGTGTTAAATGTTGTGCTATATCTATAATATAATATAAAAAATGAAAATTTTGCGCTAAATATAGCATTGCGCTATATTTCTTGCATCACAAAATAGTTAAAAAAGAAGGATATAATGAATAAGTAAAAAGTAAATAAAGTTTATATCCATAAATAGAAAAGTTAGTTAAATTTAAAACAATTTAGTTAAATATACAATGAGAAACATGATTTATTTTAACACCAAAAATCACTTTTTAATTCTAAATTATAACATCTACACATATTTTTTACAACACACCCTTGACTTTGCGCTCATATTTATGGGGGCGCTAACTTTGCCCTTGGAATGTTAGATTTTGTTTCATATAGAGCACAAAATATATTATTTTGCTATTTTGCACAATATTTAGCATATAATTAAATTGATATTTTATTTTATATATAGCACAAATTATAGCATTTTGCTATTTTGCACAATATTTATCATACAATTAGATTGATATTTTTTTTTTGATATAATACATGTATAGAACCCAATTTAGCACACCATCATACATGTTCTTAGAACAAGTCCAATGCTAAAACTTAAATGCCTACAACTATTGCTATAATTTGAGAACAAAAAGTAGATTTTGGTTCCAAAATAGCATTTTCGCTTCAATACTAGTTCTATTTTACAATCAAATATTTTTAAATTTAGTGAAGTTTTGGATTTTACAAAAATTTATTTAAAGCAAATTAACATACATTTCATTTATAGTTATTTAATGATGTGTTAAGTACAACTATAATTATCTTTAGTCTATCTGGCCAACTATTCATTTATGTATTTAAAAGATCAAGTATCACTATCATTATAGTGAATATTTTTTATTTTGATCCTATATTATAGCTAGAATTTTTCTAGTATTATATATTAATGGACACATAACGAATTATTATAACTATGCATTGGATTGCTCTTACATATAAAAATACTACTTACTTTTTTGTTATCACGGCAATCGGAGCATAGAAGGCTTTCCTCAAAGTCAATCCTCGGCTGATGAGGTGGTGGCACATTTTCAGTTTTTATCTTCATTCCCGGCCTTAGACAAGATGAGGGCTACAATACAAAATGAAAGAAGTTGAATATTACATTCAAATATGTGATGTGTCTCAAGACTCTCAACAAGTGACAAAGCAGCAGTAAAAGAATACACTAATGTTGTGTTTGGTTGGAATAAATAAAATGAAATGCAATGAAATGAGATTTTAAGTGGAAAATAATTAAATTTTTAAAATTTTCATTTTTTCACCTATTACATTTCTAATCAACTACATTATAATTAAACACCCCTAATGCTCCATTCCTTATTAACCTCATTTTCTTCAAAATTCTTATCAAAACAATTTTATCCATCAAATTATTTTTTCCAAATTTTCCCTTCAACTCCCATTTAATTCTTTAATTACATCCATTACATTTCATTCACCGCAACCAAATATAAACTAAGTCGGTAAAACAAATACACTTGAAAGTCCAATCTTTAACTGTTAACAAAAGTTGGTATTGGTACCATAAAAGAATAAGACCAAAAGCTCATGTGTTCATGTCTCAAAATTCTTAGCAATCTGGGGGGACCCCTTTCATTTTAATAACTAGTACCCAAGCAATAAGTCCAAAATAGAACACCATAAAGGGAAACTTTTGGGAAGGGGGGCTCATAATTGGCAAGGGACTTCCTAAAAGGAAACAAGAAATCTGGACATGGCTAGATTGGAAATAATAATGTCACCTGAACTCGAACCCACATAAAACAGAGCAGTTCTAGGTGCCAAAAAATAGTATTCCTCCAATTTTCATCAATGTCATATAATACATCACCTATTTTAATTTATACACACGTGATATCATTTCTTTTATTGATAAAGTTACTAGCTACACATTTAGTGCCCCCATTTAAAAAATCTTAAAATATATAATTTATGATCTTAAATAAATGACTTACAAGTGATAAAATAATTAATTTTTGAATATAAATATCTTAAATCTTAATTTAAGAATTCTAAATTAGATTAACATTTAAAAATATATATTTTTAAAAAAATTAATAAAAAGGAAAAATATCAAAATAGGTGGAGAAAAAGTTTATCGTTACCAACATTTAACTTATGAGTTTAGAAATTAAAATTTTGACTTATAAACTGTGTCGATAAACATTCGATAAGTTATTACATGTTTAAAAAGAATAAGCCCCTTATAAGCTAGTTGCCAAACATGCCCTTAATATATTTTGGGTAAAAAATTTAGGGTCTCTAACATTTAACGATAAAATGTCAAGCCATTACAAAATGACTGTCTCAACTCAAAAACAGTTGATAATAAAGTAATGCGGCTTCTAAATCAGCAGATGATATACGTATATACTGTAAACTCACTACACAAACAAACAAACTAAACCCAGTTTAACCATTATCTACACCAACAAAAACAAAAAGCCCAAACAACCCAGTTCAACCTCTTTCAACTGAAAAATAAATAAAATCTAACGCTGATCAAAATGGGTTCTTGAATCAGCAAGCTGCTCACTCAAGAGCTAACTTTTCTAAAAAAAAGGGGGGGGGGAAATTTTAGACCCAAGAAAATAGCTAAAACCCAAATGATATGTTGAAAAGAGTATGTAGAAGAAGAGACCTTGTGATGGAGATGATATTGGAAGCAAACAAAGGATAGATACAATGTGTTGTATGTGTATGGGGAGTGAAAAATAAAGTTGAGATAAGATACAGTTTCAGAAAGACCAAAATCTCTTTCTTTCTTTTTTCTCTGTCTCTCAGAGAGTATGCTACAGCAACTTAATCAAGAGAGAGGGGGAGGGGGGGGGGAGAAGAGGGGGAGCGGGGGGTGGGTGGGGGAGAGAGAGGGAGAGAGAGATGTGAGAAGTGCGAGGGAGTGATCTGTTTTGTTTTTTGCAAGGTGTTACAAGGAAAAAGGCTAAGGCGGTACTAGTAGTAGTACATATATATTTAAAAATAAAAGGCTATATCGTTCTCTTGTTATTTTAAGATAACATGTAAATAACAGTGAACATTTTTATGATGTTATAGATCTTTTGGTTATTAATTGTATACTAGCTTAAAACCCGTACCAAACTAAATAGGTTTTTTAAGTTCACATCTATAAAATAATTTTGTTTTAATCCGCACAATAATTATATATTATTTTTTAGTTAGTTGAATTATATTTTAATTTTAATTTTGTGTGTGTTGATCAATTGTATAATAATATTTTTCTTGGAAGAATAATACTCCCTCCGTACCTTATTACTTTTCTCGTTTAATATGTCGGGATTGTTCATAAAATAAGACAAATTATTAATTTAAGTCTAATCTGTAAGAGTACATATAGACATATAGTCATGAGTAATCTAGTTTGATTAATTTTTATGACTATTTTAATACGGTGAAATTTTTATATTTTATATTAATACGAAATTAAAGATATTAACTATCAAAAGTGTGCGTTGATAAACGTGATAAAGACAAACGGGAAAAGTATTAAGGGACGGAGGGAGTATATATTATTTTGTTTATCCTAGTTCAATAGTATAATTTTATAACCGGATTATGTTTTAACCCGATGCCCATTATATCAACCAAAGCCAATTAATTATATTTAGTTTGTTTAAATTTATTTTTACCAGTATATCAATTAGAATAATATAAAACTCGATATAATAGAATTAAAATTGGTAGTAGAAATTAATTTAAATTGGTAAAAGAAGTTAAATTTAATATCGATTATAGTGATATAGAATTGTATATAAAATAGAATTTAAATTGATGGAGAAAGCTGATTTTAATATTAATTAAAATTAGAATTGAATCACCAACATCAATTAAAATTAAAATAAACAGATAATGGTAAATAAGTAATTTCAGAGTCAATCATTTGCTGATCAGAAGATGGTACAGCTTCAGCTTTTATTTCAATTCCCCGCTTTAAATAAGGGTTGCATTACATATTAAGTTGAATAATTTTGTACTTAACATGTGATTAACAGCTCTAAAAGAATACACTTGAGTGAACTGAACAAAGAAAGTCGCATTTTTAACGGCTAAAAACAAATGTAATAGTGTGATATATCTTGTTTTATATTTATATTATAAAATAAATACTACCTTCATCCTATTTTAATAGTCCATTTTATAAAATAAAAATTTTCAAAATATTTGTCATGTTAACAAACTCATACAAATTTATAATTTCGATATTGACTGAAAATGCACCATTATTTTATGGGCATTTGTGTGTGTATATATAAATATCTACATTTATTCGTCTTCTTTACGAGTAGATGTTATAGAGGGGAAATGAGAAAAATTATATTGTAATTTTTTTTCTTAGTTATGTGAAATTTGTAAAATGGACAATTAAAATGGGATGGAGAGAGTACTAAAATTCATAACTGCAATAGTGTTTTATAGCATTGTGCTAAAATAATATAATACTATAATTTGTGTTAAATATAAAACAAAAGATAGATGGAGTTAAAATTCTCATCTCATAAAAAATCAAAAGTTAGCTAGAAAATTTAATTGTGTACTCCCTTCGTTTTAAATTACATGTTCACTTTTTAAAAATCACACATATTAAGAAAAGTGAAAGTTGATAATAAAAAATTGTATTAATTAAATTAAATGAATGTAATATATGGTATATGACTAATGTTAGAAATAAAAATTTGAGATATGTGTACTAGAGTGGATTTTTAAACATGAACTTAAATTGAAAGTTGAAGTGCACAGCTAATTACAATTTTTTTCAAAATAAATATGTAATTTGAAACAAAATATAAAATCAATCAACAAAGTCATGATGCTAATTTAACACCAAAAATTACTATTTGATACTAAATTATAACAATAATTATATTTATTTTGACGCAATCAAGGATAAGAACAAAGATATATGTTTTCATCTCAAAATTCTCAGCCGATCTGGGGGGGACCCTCTTTAATTTCAGTAATAATTCCAAAACAGAACACCGAAAAGGAAAAGTTTTGGGAAGGAGGGCAGAGGGCTCGTAATGGGCAATGGACTTTACCTGGATAACGGACATATGGAGAATGGCGTTACATTAGAGCAACCCAGGTGAAGTAATTTGGAAATGGAAAAAAAGGACTTCCTGTCATTGTAGCATAGTAGAATAAAGTAGGTACATCCCATTTTAATATTTTAATTATTTATAATGTTAAAACATGATAAAGTATGTCTATTCTGTCGTTTCTTTTTTTAAGTTTGATATTTTTTATTTTTAGTTACATATTTTACATTTTAATAGTATTTTTAAAATTTTAATTACATTAATTTGATTATTTTAATTATAATTTATTTTAAAATTTAAAAGTAAAAATTAACAAATTGAGGTTAAATAGCGTGAAATATTGTTAGAGAATCGTACACAATAAGCATTCATTACAATAGATTTATAGGGGGGGCTAAAATATGAATAAAATATTATTTATTTTTATGTGTTTGGAGTGGGGTTAGATAAATTATAAAGGTGAAAATGGGTATAACGTGTTAGACACTATATATACGGTAGATTGAATTCAATATATCAGTAAATTGAATTCAATGTACCATTAGATTAAATTCTTTCAATTGTCAAGTCGACCTCTTCCAACAATTATATTGGAACCAGTTACTTCATCCTATCTATGGATCTGACATGCATTTGTTGGAGTTGCGTGATCAAATAATGACATCAATATTTTTTTTAAGTTTGATGTTTTTATTACATGCGGCATTTTAATTACATATTTTGTATTTTAATAATATTTTTTTAATTTTATTCACATTAATTTTATTATTATAATTATAGATTTATTTTAAAATTTTAAAATTTAAAGATATATTTTATTAGCAAATTGAGGTTAAATAGCGTAAATATTGTTAGAGTATCGTACACAATGAGCATTCATTATAATAGTATATAAAAGGGGCCTAAAATATGAATCTATATTATATACTATTATAAGCATTACACCCTATATAACACCCTATATATAATAGTTGTTGGTCAGCTGTTCGGTACAGTTATTTGGTATTACAAATAACAACTCTTAGATCTAAAGTCAGATAGATGAGAATCATTGGATGCAACAATAAAATAATATTATATTAATATTTAAACTGCTCTCATAAATTCTGGGTTCGAACCCCGTTAACAGCTTATTATATTTAAATTTTTATGTTATTTATTTTAACAATTTCTACATACTAGGGTTCGAGTCCCGGGAACAACATATTATATTATATTATTTATTTTCAGTCAAATCTCAAATTATTACAAAACATTTATTATAATAACTTATTATGTTCTTCAATTTATTTTCTAACTTTTGAAATATATTTCAAAATATAAATAATTTTAAGATAAAATATATTATTAAAACTCATTTAAGTGTTAAAAACAATTCGTGCATCGCACGTGTCATAAGCTAGTATAATATTATTTTGGAAAGAGTGAAATGACTCTTGCATTGGAAGCAATGACCATTTCTTCATCCTCACTAGTTTAGCTGAGGTGGATGTGTTGTGAGGTCTTCAAAATGAAAAAAGAAGGGGCACGCCTCATGCTGATGCTCTTAGAGCATAGGCAATGCATGAGTTACTTCCCTGCCCCTCTGCTGACAAAAATTGGACACATCAGCCCGAAGTGACTTTAAAAAAAAGTGACCGTAACTCCTTCAATGCAAAGCTCACTTTCCACATTTTATAGGACCCCTTATATTGATATTATAACATATACTCCCTCTGTCCCAACCATTTTTTTACATTTATTTTGAGATGTCCCATTCAATTCTTTACATTTCAAAACTTACCAAAAATAATCAATAAGTCCAAATACTTTCTCATTTTTCCTCCTCCGCTATCTCCCTTTTATACATTGAAATTAAATGGATCCCACCACTTCATCGACTCTTCTTTCTCTTTTTCACTACTTTATACATATTTTTTAACCTCCGTGCCCAAATCAACGTAAAAACCCGGTTGAGGCGGAGGGAGTAGTTAGTAAATTGATTTTATAATTTGATTTTAAATTTACATTTGTAATGTTAAAATTGTAACAACTAAATTAAAGTGATTAAATTTTTTAAAAATACTATAAAAAATTAAAAAATTCCAATAATTAAAATGCATAATATTATTAAAAATAAAAAAAACATACAAGACAACATTAAATTTTAAATATAACAATAAAAAAAATTTACGATTCTCGTAGAAATGCAAGATATGCCGAGGCAGCAGCAACAACAAATGAAGCCGATGCAGTAGATTGAATTCAATCTACTGTGCAAATAATGCAGCTTAATATCACCGAGGCAGCAGATTAAATTCAATCTACTGTGCAAATAATGCCTCATCATGACACGATCCAAATTTATGAGCACCTTCATTTAATCATTGCCACATTTTTTTAATTGTCATAACTCCTCTCTTAATGACACCAGGAGATTCTTCTTCGCAATATTGTTGAATTCGATTTTAAAATGCTCCAGCCTTTTGATCAGTACCAATTAGTGGATCAATTGACATATTCAACCACACACTTATTGATGATTTATATTTTGAGAATTTGAATTTTGGTTTGAAGATGAGGGATTATTTGAGTTCATCTTTTGCTAAGATTTTTTTTTGAAGGAGTGTGAATAATAAGGGTATAGAAATTGGTAATTTATAAAATAAAAATGTTACTATTTATATAACCGTTATATTTTTAACATAAATATTGTAGCCGTTGGTAGTGTCAATATTTACTCATCGTCTGACCTAATCAAATGCATGTACAATTTTGACAACAAAGTATTATTAAAAAAAAATAATTTGAGGGCAAGTGACCCCGACCCGGAACACCGACTCTGAACACTTTGAAGTATACACTTCAATGCTTGTTTTTTCATTTGTCCATCCATTTGGACAATTTGCGTGTCCACATGCATGAATTGACCCCGCACTGCGGGTGCTCTTAAACCCAAATAAAATATGGGGCTTTCGAAACAAGCCAATACAAGATGACTCATCTCAACTCAAAATAAATCATACTCCGTGTGGCTTCACAATCAACAGATCATAACTCATTGCACAAACAAAGTAACTAAGCCCACATCAACCTCAAGAAAACCCAGTTTAAGCTCTATTACTAAAAAAAACAAAATCTTAGGCTGATCAAAATGGGTTCTTGAATCAGCGAGAAGCTCTCCTCAAGAGCTAATTTTTTCAACAAAAAAAGAATAATGTAGAGCCAAGAAAATAGATAAAACCCAGCTGATGAGCTGAAAAGTGTAGAAGAAGAGACCGTACGAAGAAGATGATGGTGGAAACATAGAAAAACTAGATACAATGTATTGTATGTATATGCACGTGGGTAGTGAGAAATAACAAGGAGTTGTGAGCCGGTTTCAGAGAGATAACAAAGAAAAAGAAAAAGCCGAGGGAGGTATTAGTACATTTATTATTTTAAACATCCAAAGGCTGTATTTTTCTCTTGCTATTTCTTTGAGATAAAATGTACATAAAGGTGATTTTTCTTACGACGTTATAAATCTTTTCATTCCTAAACGTCAGCATTTTATATTTTCATGTTAAATTAAAATTTAAATAAATTTGTACGATTCCGTTAAATCACTTTGGAGTTTTTTCCTATCTTTCTCTTCTTTGTCCAATTTATTGCTCTTTTTCCAAGTCAAAACCGTTCAATTCTTTATAAAACTAGGTAATTAAAGACGTCCTCTGTTTAATTTTGCCAGTCTCTTTGGAAAGTGCTAAGGTATATTTAAAAAGTTAGCTGAATCATATATTTGAAATTTTACTCATTTATTGCATTAGTTATATACATGGACTAGAGTTGCATGGGAAATGATAAAATTAAATTTACTCATAAATTTACATTGGATATAGAGATGAACAACTACCATTAAATATACAAAATTTTGAAACATTAATTTCATTCATGATCCTTCTAATGACATGCTGTAGAATACCTAAGAGCCATGTATACAATGTGTTAACATCAAAAAGTATTTTTGGATGCCAAAATAATTTTTGCACCTTTAGTACCAGTTCTATTTTATAAAAATAATTTTTTTATATTTAATTAATATTTTATCAAACTCATTCACTTTAATTTAAAATAAATTTTTTTATACACCATTAATAATTATTTGATGGTGTGACAAAGTATAAGATTAAATATCAATTTTTCTATTTTCCTAGTCTCTCATAGCCTTGCAGTGCCTCCAGGGAAAGAGAACAAAACGTACACGTCTGTTTGGGAAGGCGTTATTGCTACTATTGAAGTTTTGGCGAGAGGCGAGTCGGTATTAACATTCTACCCAGTTATTGCTTTGCTTTAATAGATCATCTAGGTCAGGGGTGTCAAGAGCTATCAATGTCATATAACCTGACACTCTTTTAGCATTTTACAGGAACTCTTGTTGTATCATTTTATTAAAATTGTTGAGAGATCAAGTTGGCATGAGATGTTAACTTTCGGTAGGGGTGTACGCGGTTCAGATCGGATCGGTTTTGGGGTAAAAGTCGAACCAAACTGCGAAGAGCGGTTTTAGAAAATTGTCATCTGCAACCGTAAATGCGGTTGCGGTTAACCGCGTCAATTGCGGTTGCGAATTTGCGGTTATTGTGGATCGGTTTGCGGTTCAACCACTTATTTTAAAATAATTAATAATTTGCAAAAAATTAAATTCGGAATATTAATAAATTCAAATTTAAGTCACGTGATAAATTTACATTAAAAAATAAAATATAAACTAATGCTCAGTGTGGATTAAGGATATTAAAAAATACAAAAATGTGGAGTCGAGAGAAAAGAAAAAAGAAATGGATAAAAAAATACATGTTGTTTACATTTTTAATTTGTTTGGTTATATATCCTATAATTATGAATCTTATGAACAAAATCCTAACATTAACCTAAAATTAGTTAATAAACGTTTATACTTACTAATTTATATGATATCAACTACATTTTTAGAAATGTATTTTATTATAAATATATATTGAGAGCTGCGATTGCGGTTGTGATTTTCAAGAATTTAAAACCGCATCCAAACCGCGAATGAGCGGTTTTTAAAATTTAAATCCATAATCAACCCGCGTTTCGCGATTATCCGCAAAATGCGGTTCGGTTGCGAGCGGTTAAGCGGTTGGATGCGGTTGAGCGGTTCGTCTGTACACCCCTAAATTCCGGTATCAAAAAATGGGCATTTATTGAAAATGAAGCAACTCCTACGATATATTAATATATGTCTTATTTATATAATAGAAAAACAGAGTATTCATGATTTATGATATTATTTGGGAATAGAAATGTTTTTAATTAAATAAAATGAAATATGACATTAAAAGTGGTTCCTTTAAAATAAAACAATTGATGAATGCATGTATTAATGTTTTAATACATTGGTAGGAAATTGTTGAAGTACTCGTATGTACAAAATGATTGTTATTTTAAATAAGGACATTATTTTAAGAAATTGTCCAACTGGCTCTTAGTACTCTTAAAATTGTAGCAACAATGATGACCGTATAAGAGCAAGTTCAAGAGTACTCCATAATGTTGTCCTAAACTAAGGCCTCGTTCCCGAGTTTTTTTAAGGGAAAAAATTAAGTGATAAGAAGATAAAGTACTATCATCCCACTTTTGGAGTGAAAGTTTTGTAATAAAAGTTTGTTAAATTTACATTCATTATCACTTGCTTTCGCTCCTTTTAAAAACTCGGGAGCACAAATATGAATGCAAGTGAAACTACTTTACTCACCCACCACTTTCTTTCCTTTCTAATTAAAACTCGGTATGCAAGTGAAACTACTTTACTCACCCACCACTTTCTTTCCTTTCTAATTAAAACTCGGTAGTAAGGGATAAAATTTGAGCCATGTTGAGCAAATAAGTGATCCTTAGTGGTGCCAATAAAATATTAGGACATCCATTACAAACCTTATTTTCGAGGCACTATTATGCATGCCGTATATCATTTTTATTAATAAAAAAATTTATTTACCTCTCTTTTTATACTTCTCTCTCCTATCATCATTTACTTTACCTTTAATTATAATTCAAATATATTATTATTTTAATAATAAGACAAAAATATAAGACAAGTTGTTGGAATTGATTTACAAAAATATTATTCTAAATAATTAGGACATTATATTTTATTATATTTATAAGTTAATTAGGAGGACATTGTTGGACTTGCTCTAAACTTAGCTTTTTGTACTTTCAAAATTATGTCTGCAATGAAGTTTAAATCTGACTATGGAGGGCAACAAGCAAAATCCGAACCTATAAATTTTGTAGTGAGGAAAAATAATACCTCCAAAACCGGAAGCCTTCTGATCTCCATCCCAACCCTCTATATCATTCCGCAATGGAAAAGAGCCGGGGGATAAAAGATGCTGAATCCTCCGGCCACTAGTACATCATTTGATCATGAGTTCAACTAGGGGAGAACACGGGCCGAATCGGTGCGGTTTTAGGGATAAATCGAAATCGAAACCGCATCTAATCGGTTTTTAAAATTGAAAACTGAAACCGTAACCGCAGTCGACGGTTCAGTTTCAATTTTAAAATTGTTGGATCGGTTATAATCAGTTCGGTTTCGATTAAAAAACCGCCTCAAATAAAAATTACATAATAAATATGATTACTAAATTTTTAAGTATAAAAAGTACACTTGATCCAAAAAAGAATAAAGTTTTTATAATAATTTACCGAAGTTTAAAAATAATACGTGAGTAATATACTCGGTAGGATTCCAAATCCTTATTTTAACCTAAAATAATAATCCTTATTTTAACCTAAAATAATATAATTTAAAATTAATTAGCTAATATAATTATATAAATAAATTCAAAAAATATTGCAAATCAGAAGATAAGAGACTGGGTAGATGGTAACTTGCTTGATCAACCAATACAAAATTTAGCAGAGGTGGTGCATAATTAACATGTTTGAGCAGAAGAAAGGGAAAACACTATGATGTGAAAGAGTCATCCACCAAGTGCTATGATAAACCAAACCTGAAAGGTACAAACCAAAATTCTATATATTCAAAAAATATATTTGTATTTTTCTATATTGAAATTCATATAAATTACATAAATATATTTGTTTATTTATTTATTTAATTACATATTTATTTTAATAATCGGATCGGTTTCAGATTTTATCGGTTCATTTTTAACTTATAACCGAAACCAAGCAATCGGTTTCAGTCGGTTTTTAATTTTTCGGTTTCGGTTTCGATTCGGATTTAGACGGTTCAGTTTTTATCGGTTTTTAATAGTTTCGGTTTCGGTTTTGGATTTATTCGATTTTTTGCTCAGCCCTAAGTTCAACAGCTAATCAGTGGGTCGAATTGACTTGAAAAATAAAAAATTACATTATAATTTTAAAACGTTCTGCATGAAAAGTATAATTTAGTTTAAAAAAAGATATTCAAGTTTTGTTTCCGGCAAGATGTTACAATGAAATAAGCTACGGTGGTATTAGTACGATTATTTTAAAATAAATATCCAATGTGTTGTTATTTTTAAAGATAAAATGTAAATAATTCCTAAATATATATAAGCATTTTATATTCATGTTAAATTAAAATGTAAATAAATTTGTACAATTATGTTAAATCACATTCGTCTCCCGCCTGCAAAATGACTATGGGTGACTATAGGTGCTCGTTTGGTAACTTGGATTTTATTTGAAATTTCAAATTTAATCAAAAACATGTTTGAATAAGTAAAAAATTTGGATATATATTTTATTTGAAATTCAAGACATTCAAAATTAGATGCAAATATGACAATTTAAAATGACAACTCAAATTATATCATTTAAAATTCATAATTTTAAATAAAATGCTTGTTTCCAAAGAAGACATAAAGTTGTTCCTATCTTTCTCTTCTTTGTCCAAATTATTTTACTTTTTACAAGTCAAACCCCTTCAAATCTCTATAATTACATAATTAAAGATGTCCTCTATTTAATTTTGCTACCCTCTTTTAGAAAATATATTAACGCGCATATTAAGAGAAGTTAGTTGAATTTACATTAAAAATGACAAAAACAACTTACTCATAAATTTGCATTGAATGTAGAGATTGACAACTATTATTCATAAAAATTTCAAATAATCCTTCCCCATATTAAAATAAAAGTCTTTTGAATTTTTACGAGTATTTTAAGTTGTATAAAAGTAATAACTCCACATATTGTTTTTTAGAACTTTTTTTCCTAAATTAAAATTTAACATGTATATTTTTATTCAGGAAAAGAAAATTAAAAAAATAATTTATGAAACTTCCTTTTTATTCACCTTATGTAAAAAATCAAGGAACTTGTATTTTGGGAGGAAAATAATAGTTTTATTCGTAATATTTCTTATGACCCATCCAGGAGAATACCTAAGGGAAGAATCAA